>NW_026575082.1:4247500-4382500 GCF_905146905.1 Nyctereutes procyonoides | reverse complement strand
TTATGAAAATTCTTTTAATGCCACACTAAGTAAAATAGAGTACCAAAACTGTGATTATACATCTAGCTTGTAATTTGGTAACTAAAGACGCTTGCTGGATACTTTGACTTAAAACTTTTAGTTACAGTTTTGGAATTTGCCTAGCTACATGTTTTAGAATGTAAGTCCTAGAGTACATAGGTTAATAAAACCAAGAAAAATCTCTTAGTGATGGAAAGCTATTTATATGGAAAATATGAGGTTACATTGAAAATAACATCTTAAACTACTAAACCATATATCTTTACAGGTTTGGGATTGTGAGGCTAATATAATAAATTAAATTTTATCTTACTGTATCTAGGGTGGTTCATTTTTTCTGGTCCACTAAATTAAGCACAAAGAATACGGGTCTCTTAGAGAGAAACATGATATTAAGCATTTGCTTTAACTGTTCATTTCCAGTAGATGGCTACAGTTCACTACCAAATTGAACTTGTAATAGATTTTTTACAGTAACTAAATCAGAAGATGAAGGCTGGATCACTATAAATGAGCTGCCCTGCACATTTTTCTTATTTCATGTGCCTAGTCATCTAGCATCGTTACTTTTAAAAGAGCATCTTCTTAAAATGACAGAAAAGTGCTATTTTCACCTGTTTCCTCTTTGATCAATGGGTAGTAATGCCATTATTTACTTTGTTTCATCACAGAATATTTACTTTTTAAGATTCTGTGTTATAAGAGGAATCCTAGTAACTATTGAATTACATAAAAAATTAGACTATTATAAGAATCGTATATATTCCAGAAGTTATTGCTTCCCTAAATTCAATCATTTTATTTCTAAATTTATTTTAGCTTTTAAATTGAAGCACTATGAGTCATTTACCACTTGTGTTGTCAAAGTTTACTAGCTTTTGTAAAGTATTAATTCAAATGTAGTAATACACACATATACATAATGTGTTTTAAAATTGTGTTTTTTTAATTGATCTGGATCTGTACCTGAATATTTCAAACATAATTTAATCAGGCTAAAATAAAATAAATACAAGTTTTCTATTTGGAAAAATGTATATTAGCTTATAAAGTGCTTAAAGTCTGCATTGCATTTGGACATGTGTCCACAAGGCTATAGAAATACCTCGCAAGTATAGCACTGAGATGATAAGTATCACTATTGACTTTTTACCCTCATCCATAAATATAACCGTGTGATATCTGAGTAAATGAGCCTGAATTTATTGTGTATGTGGGGGTTTTGAATGCAACAAAAAAATGTGAAAAAGACTAGACTCCCCCCCCTCCCCGCCCAGGACCGCTGTGCAATTTGTCTTGTCTTTCACTGAATATTTGTTTTTCTTTGAGTTGTGTATGTGTGTGTGTGCGCGCGTGCGTGTGTGTGCGCGCACACATATATAATATCAATGTGATTTTATGTCCTGCAGGTATTGGTTGAACCAGCAGTTCAAGGTTTAGCTTTCTGTTTTATTTTACAAGCGAAAATGTTGCTTTTGTGTGGTACTGTAAGACTAGTTTCAGATCCGTTTTTAATCAACTGCTTAATCTATTATTAATAAGCATTTTGCTTGGCTATACAAATTATAAAAATAATGCCAAAGTTCTAGAAGAATTTTATTTTCACACTTAGAGCTTATTGTATAAATTCCACATTCTCCTTTGAAGACAAATTAATTATTTTGTATTTTTTATTGATGCTGCTGTATATATTTATCATTATAATGGAAGCCGATTAAGAAATGGCCCACAGTTGTAACTAATTAAAAGAAATTTCATTCACACATTTTGTTAAGGGGTAGTTAGAATATTCAGATGAGTCTTTGGGAATCAGAGGGACTTAAACAACTTTAGTTAGGTTTCTTTCAATAAAAATAACTGATTTATTTTTCCAAGACACTTAAAATTTATGTAAATGTGAGGGATTTTTTTTTTTTGTACACAGTTCATTTTTTATGGATGCATGTTAGCGGTCATATACATGCATACACTTGGACACATAAATGAGTAAATTCTCTATTTGTTAAAGACCTCAGAGGACAAAGGATGTTTGACCCCACCCTGAGACCATGCAATGTAAGTTTACAGAAGGATCAAGGAACACAGATTTTAATAATGCAAACAATATTAGTCCTGTCCCCTCTGGCGTTTCAAACCTGGACGTTCTGATTGTATACTTTGATTCTTAAACCATGGAGATATATCCAATGCCCTCTGGAGCACCTGGCCAAGCTCAACATTTCCGTGATTACAAGGATAGTGCCTAGAGGGCAATTAAGGGACAGGGCAAGAGGGAGCCCCGGAACGAACTGGAGAGAGGGAAGCCGGGGACTGGGCGACAGTGGTGGCTCAGACGGACATCATGGAGTAATGTGGAGACTGTTTACCCAGAGCATTACTTTTGTATTTTGATATTTATATAATCAGAGGCAGATTTGCAATACTACCACTTAATTTATTTTAACACACTTTTTAAGATTCAGCTAATGATTTAAATCTTACTAATAAAAACCCTGGTTGTTTTCCTGCATTGCTGAAGTTTGATTTCAGTGATAGACTTGCTTTGAGTGCTCTATTTTAGAAGGTTATTTTCCTTACTGTTGGCTTTGTATGTGTGTTTTTTCTTTCACTGATATTCAGTAATTTCAGTCAAGTGTTTGACTAGCTTTTTTTTGCACGCGTGTGTGCGTGTGCGTGTGTGTGTGTGTGTGTGTGTGTGTGTAGGCTTCCTGTTTGCTTATTCATAATATTTTCTGAGTTGCTAATCTCCACAGTGGAAAGTAGACTTTTCTTGATCTAGTTCAAGCCTGTGAAAGCTGTAAAATTGAGGGTAACCTCTTAAAATAGATCCTTTTTTGGCGTAATTCTATAACAAGGATCATAACAAGAGGAGCGTTTTGTAGAGTATATGTAATTCATACAAGAGTATCGATTGATTTAAAATCTGGTTTATTTCCCTGTTCCCCTGCTGATTTTTCTGACTCCTGTTCATTGCTCACAAACACATTAGTAGCATACAATGCATACGGACTGCTGTGTGATTCCCTCTTTGTCCACTTGCATTATTGTGGGCAGAAGCAAAAACAAAAAGAGAGTGAAGAGGGAAACTGATGAGCATGAGATCTGCTGCGATAAACCCGTGGTGTCCTTTGGCTGTGATCTTGCACACAGGTATTCATGTGTGGGTGCTCCTCCCTCAAGGTCTGTGCCGCGGTGTGCGCGCAGCTATGCAGGGTGAGCCAAGAGGTAGCTGACCGGCTCTGAGGCGTTCACCTTCGGAACACTTGGCTCTGGGCTTCCGGGTCTCGGCATTGTCTGCATCGTGTCTCCTACCCGCCCCGCGGCCAGCGGCCAGCGCTACACCCTTTCCGTCAATCCTGGCCGCCCCTGGGGAGAGTCCGCGGTGCTGTTTGTTGCGTGACCGCTAGGGGGAGTCGAGGAGTGTCCCCACAGGGTCTCCCCCAGCTCTTAGCCTGCTCTCCCTCCCCACCTCCCTTCCTTTCTTCTTGCCTTTCCCTTCCTTCTCTTCCTCTTTGTGTGTGCCCCTGGAACCAGCACTGTCACCTTACCTCCCAGCACGCTGGAGCATCACTGCAACATAAACAGCAGTTTGTCCTTGTTACTATTATTTTTTAAGTTGTTTAGTAAACGTCTTCCTCACTGCTACTGACGTACTTAGAGGGTGACAGGGTTTTACAGTTTTAATGAGCGGAGAACTCTTAGAAAAGTGTTACCACCTAGGTGAATATTGAATGGAGTCTGAAATAATGTAAAGGAAAACTCATGTATAAAATGTCACTATGATGATTAGAAATGATGCGTGTAAAAATAGCTGTAAAATTATTTACGAAATATTTCAACCTACTTTTGTTTTAATTAGAACGACTCTGAGTTTGTGAATATTCCTGAATTTTGTCTTCCTAATTAAAATACATTTAGGGCGGCTAAACATAAATGTGGGTTTATGTTACATGGTTATTTGCTTGGAGGGTTCTCATACAAACAGGTAGACATTTATTCAACTGTGATAGTTACTAAATTTGATCTAGACATCCATAAAGAAATATTTTAGCTTTCTCAAAAGAATAGCTATTAATGTAAATTTCGGTAGGAATTTAAAACACTGTGTATATGTGCTTTAAATTGTGTAGTTAAAATATATTATTCATATGACGTTTTTTTGCTTTTTTTATATATCCATCTGGGGAAACTTGAGCACATGTTAATATTTTTTTTTCCCCAAATTTGTCTTCTCTGGGTATTTAAAGATCATGGATTTTTGAAATAGCTAGAGAAGTTAATACTGTTATATTTTTGGCCTTATTTCTGATTTCATAAATACATAAATTTGTATTTTTTAAAGATTGCATTTTAATAATTTTCATTTTATCCTTAAGGGTTGATTCTTTTGTGTTTTGTAAAATAAACCTGTTCCATTGTTCATTGAAAATGCTTAACATATGCAGAGTTGATGAAGTACCATGCAGGATGTTAGTTATTACAGAATAAATGCATGTAACAATGTATGTCTACTTACGAAATTGGAAAAAAAATCATGAAATAAAAAAAAAAAGATGTTTGTCTTTTACTTAATTGTTCACATCGGTTTTACTTAGCTAAAATTCATGGCTACATTTTGTATATGTCTGAATGTTGTCAAAAAGTTATTTATACAATCGAGTGCTAAATCATCCTAAAATTATCCCAACAATGGTTATAGGAGCTATGGTTGATGGTTGTATTTGAGAAACAAATACAGTAAACATTTGTGAATCTTTTAATGATTATATTTCTTGATAGCTTTCATAAGAAAGCATGTAATTTGTGATGACTTCAATGAAAAAACCATGGCAGCAAAACTTTCTGAGTTAGCGGCAAAGTAAATGGGGCAGGTTTTGCATTTTGAACACAAGTGTTATGAAGTGTGATTGAATTTGTCGTGAAAGTGTGTCAGTATTAATAAAAGTATTTAGGTACAAGTTTGCTGGGTTTTGTAGCCTTTTTAAGGTTAAGGATTGGTTAATGTGAAAAGTCACTTCTGTGCATTTGGTAGTATACAGAAAATGACAAATATATTTCTATGCATTTTGGATTATTATGCCATTTCTTATTTCAAACCCTTTTTGTCAGGACACCAGGCAAAACAATGATGCTTTGAGGACGTAATTAAAGATATTGTTCAAAGAACAACTTTCTGCATATTTGAATTATTACTGTCATCAAAATCATACAAATATGGAAATATGATTGCCAGAAGCACATAAATCAATGATCAGCATGGCCTCAAAATCCAATAAATATGTAGAGTTAAATACTTTAAAATGCAAATTGTGCCTGATGATTTGCATATGGTAGAGTTTAAAGGGAATTTGTTGCTTAACAACCTCTAAGGTACCAGTTAGGGCTGTGGGTAAACATAGATTTTTTTATTCATCGTTGGTCAAGTTGCACATTTGATAAATGATGGGAGAGACTGCCTTCCTTGGTTAAAATGACTGCAATCTTCACTGAATCCTAAACTGCCTTGAAGTCATCTGAATAATTAAGAGTTAATTATTCTTCATCCATCTAGATCAGAAAAGGACAGATTTAGGGAAGGAATTTATAATTTTTGCCTCACGTCCTGTCATGTCGTAATGTGATAAACTAAACTGACTCCAGATAATATCTAGTGACCTTATAGTAATTATGCCTCACCAAACATTTTTGGTGCAGTTTTTTAATTGCTTACATTGATTCTAGAAACTACACATTAACAGACTTATAAGTTTAATTGTCTACAAAGAAAGCAATATAAAATTCATGTTCCATCACTGCTGTGTTTTAACTTCGTCACTGGATCCACACCAACCCAGCATCTAAGTTTCTCTGTGTGTTCTTCTAGAAATAGTGAGCAGTCGCTCTTAAAATGTTGTTGGAGGGGATTGTAGACACACTGGGAAAAATTATTTTAAGAAGTTCTTTTGAAAGAGCAATGAATGTTCCTACACTTGTTTTAATTTGAAAGATTAAAATTAAAAAACTTATATTTCTCATAATTAGTATAACGATGGAGCAGGTAACTCACGCAGATTTACTGATAATGCACATTATTTTAAGAGGCTGAAAGAAGACACTGGAAAGTTAAGAAATAAACTGATTCGTACTATTATCTGGTAAAAGCAGATGACATAGAATTCACAAAGAAAACCCAGTTTCTCTGTAGTGAATTTTTTACCACACGATTTTCTTTGAGAATAGAGTGTTTTGTGAATGTTTACTGATCACAAGAAGAATTGTAATAAAGAAATCAATATGCATGATCCCTTTCCATGTAGTACAACAGGGTTACACTGTTAGGTTAAATACAGGCAACATTCCTTTTCAGAAAATCAATTTGCTGTGTAGCCTGCAAAGCCGGTCTCCTTACAGAGCCATTTTATGTTGTGCACACAGTAAATTCTGTATTGGCACCTTCAAATAGTATTGACTTCTCACAGGCTGTACGCTTAGTAACCTGACTTCAAGGAGAAAGGCCAAGTCCCTTAGTAAAAAAAAAAAAAAAAAAAAAAAAAGTCCTTTTTTTTTTTTTTTTTGATCACAAACTAGGCCTCTTTAAAAAGCGATTCCTGGGTTTTCGTATTTCAGTTGAAATGCCAAATGGGATTTTACTGAGAACTGTAATTTTTATGTTCATTAACTGTATCTGTTTGCATTCTGATCAAGTGTTTCCACACTCCCAAGTTATCTGCATTTCTCAAAAGCACATTTGTAGGCTAAGCATCCATTGCTGCTTATTTTGAAAAGTAGGAATAAATGTGAAAAGATGAGATTATTTTATAGTTTCTTTGTCCCTTGCCTCCATTTACTACAAAACAGAAACTATTGTAGAGAAGCAGAAGTTTACTGAATCTTCAAAGCTACTAAGTTACTATATGTCATGGTTACTAAGGCAAATATTTGGGGAACATGTATGAATATGTTTTATTTTTAGATCCTTTTACTCCTCACTAAATTTGGCTCTTAAAATGCTTCAGCCATTTTTGATGTAGCTGCTTAATTTAAAAGACCAACCCTCCCATTAATGATCATATTTTTATGAAGTAGTTCTGCTCGATCCTGACTCTCTCTCTGTCAGCACAGTGCTAGCGCATTAGAGTCACCCTGGTCTGACTTGCTTGGCTGTACGCAGTGTTTGTGTTTAAGTCACAAGTATGCGTTTGTTTTTCAGTGTGATCAGCTGGGATACAACAAAGCATGAGGCCATTTAGTCTTTGCAGTTTGGTGAGGTACAGTTACTGTTCTTTGGTTCCTTTTCATTTGTTGATTTTTTGCAAGACCTTTTCTATGTGCTGCATGCTTCTCCTAGAGGAGGTTTTTTTGTTTTTTGTTTTTTTTTTTGGTTGATAATTATGCATATTTAGATTGTAACTAACTGAAAAGGGCTTTAACCTGTTAAATTTTACCCCAGCTTTTTAGAGAGGTCAGGCGATCCATAAGGCTACGGATGTAAGATAAGTAGACTAAATATGAGAAGTGATTTTTGTATCTTAATCCAACTGTTATCATTATACCACCACTTAAATTCATGAGTCCTTCTTCTAAAAGCATGCGTTACAGTGCAAGAGCTGATACCCACGTAAGATGCTTTTAGAGTACAACATTAGGTTTGGAAAAGTTCATAAGGAAAAATAAGTAAGTTTGGTTAAGCTATATATTTACCCATGTTTTAAATGTTTATAGGAACCTCTAACATTTAAAAAAATAAATCATCACTTATAAAACGAGTTTACTCTTCAGGAAAAACATTCTTGTAATAGGCACAGAATTATCCAAATAATAGTGTAAACCAAGCCAGGCATAGCAGCAGACAGAAAAATGCATTCAACCAGTAGGATCATGGATTTGTTTGATTCAGATAATTGAAAGTGTTTCATACTATTATTGCAACTTGAAGGCTTGTTTAAGTGTCTAACTGTCAGTCACTTTGGAAGGTGAAAAGTATTCAATTGTCACTCTGTCAGTCAATAGAGATGAGAACTGTCTGCCTAATGGATTTCTTTACATAGATGTCTGCATGGAGGTAGAAGTAAAATCAATGTGTTGTCATGTGCACGTACGCAGCATCAAACTGCCAGGTGAATTGCAACTGTATTTCTGTAACATCTACATTCCTGGATTGTTTGCGGAAGGCAGATGGGAGCTCTGTATACACAGGTAGTGAGATGCATGGGAGGAAGCATGCATTTGGGGAGAACAGTTTCTGGTATCATCCTTGGCCATGAAAGCATCTATTCTAACCTCTAAAATCCAGTTTTACTTAAGTTGTAAGGAATGGGGAGATTCACGTCATCATGGCATTGTCCTTACATTCTGGGTGCTTGTCACTAAGTAGCTTTTATTTATGTAATTTGCCTCTAAAAGCAAATAATGTGTATTGTGCATTGGAAATTATCTTGAGTTAGTGGTTCCTATTTTAGGAGAAGTTCTATCAACATCTGGAATAAACGCATTAAAACCTTATACACTTTTTTTTTTTTTTATAAATTTAATTTTTATTGGTGTTCAATTTACCAACATACAGAATAAAACCCCAGTGTCTTCCGTCAAGTGTCCCCTCGTGCCGTCACCATTACCCCACCCGCCTCTCCCTTCCTCACCCATAGTTCATTTCCCAGAGTTAGAAGTCTTTATCGTTCTGTGTCCCCTTTCTTGATATCTCACACACATTTCTTCTCCTCCTTACTATTCCCCTTCACTAATTATTTCATATTCCCCAAATAAGTGAGAACTACCACTAGTTTGTCTTCTCCGATTGAACGTACTTCATCAGAATAATCCCTCCAGTTCCATCCACGTTGAAGCAAATGGTGGTTCGGTATTTGTTGGTTTCTAATGGCCTGAGTTATATTCCATTGTATACATAAACCAAATCTTCTTTTTTCATTCATCTTTCGATGGGGCACGGAGGCCATTCACAGTTTGGACTTTGTGGACTTGGTGCTAGAAACAATGGGGTGCAGGTGCCGGCATTTCATTGCATCTGAATCTCGGGGTAAATCCCCTAACAGTGCAATGCTTGGTCGTAGGGCGGCAGGTCAATTTTTTATTTCTTTGAGGAACTCAACACAGTTTTCCAGAGTGGCTGCAACAGTTCACATTCCCACCAACAGTGTAAGAGGGTTCCTTTTCCCGCATCCTCTCCAACATTTGTTGTTTCCTTGCCTTGTTAATTTTCCCATTCTCACTGGTGTGAGGTGGTATCTCATTGTGGTTTTGATTTGTATTTCCCTGATGCAAGTGATTGCAGAGCATATTCTCATGTGCATGTTGGCCATGTCTATGTCATCCTCTGTGTGATTTCTCTTCATGTCTTTTAGCCCATTTCATGATTGGATTGTTTGTTTCTTGTGTTGAGTTTAATAAGTTCTTTATTGATTTTGGAAACTAGCCCTTTATCTGATATGTTATTTGCAAAATTTCTTCTTCCATTCTGTAGGTTGCTTTGAGTTTTGTGACTGTATTCTTTGCTGTGCAAAAGCTTCTTATCTTGAATGAAGTCCCATTAGTTCATTTTTTGCTTATGTTTCTTTTGTTTTCGTGGATGTAATCTTGCAAGATGTTTCTGTGCCAAGTTCAAAAAGGGTGTTGCTGTGTTCTCCTCTAGGATTTTGATGGAGTCTTGTCTCACATTTAAAGCTTTCATCATTTGAGTTTATCTTTGTGTATGGTGCAAGAGAGTGGTCTAGTTTCATTCTCTGCATGTGGATGACCAATTTTCCCAGCACCATTTATTGAAGAGTCTGTCTTTCTTCCGTGGATGTCTTTCCTCCTTTGTCGAATATTAGTTGACCTTAAGTTCAGGTCCATTTTCTGGATTCTCTTATTCTGGTCATTGGTCTATGTGTTGTTTTTGTGCAGACCTCACTGTCTTGTTGAACCACAGCTTTGTAGTACATACCTGAAATCTGGCATTGTGATGCCCAGCTATGGTTTTCTTTTTAAAATTCCCTGGTATTCGGGGTCTTTTCTGATTCCACACAAATACTTAAAATAATTTGTTCTAAGTCTCTGAAAAAAAGTCCATGGTATTTTGATGGGTATTGCATTGAACGTGTAAATTGCCCTGGGTTGATTGACTTTTCACAATATTAATTTCTGCCATCATGAGCATGGAATATATTTCCTCTCTTTGTGTCTTCTCAATTTTTGTCAGAAGTGTTTCTATAGTCTTTTGGGTTATAGATCCTTTACATCTTTGGTTAGGTTTTATCCTAGTATCTTATGCTTTTGGGTGCAATAGTAAATGGGATTGGACTCCTTATTTCTTTTCAGGTTCTCATTGTTAGTGTATAGGAAAATGCATTGATTTCTGGGCATTGATTTTGTTTCATGCACGTACCAAATTGCTGTATTGAGTTTAGAATCAACTCTTGGGGTGGAGGCTTTTGGGTTTTCTATGTCGTGTATAATGTACTTTTTGATGGCAGACTCTGAGAGGTATAGATCAAAGAGTAGATGACCATCGTGGTATACAATCATTTTTAAGACATTGGGGGAGGGCTAAAACTAAGGAAAGATTAAATGTAAAGTGCTACATTTATATTGAAAAATTAGCTGTGCAGGAATGGAATGTGAGCCCTGACTTGACAGCACATTACACAAGGGCAAACGGGGAGATTTAGCTGATAAACTAAGCATTTAGGGTAATGTTGCACAAATGGACAGATCTGCAGCATTTTCCCCTGTTCACATAATACCTCAAATAATTGAACCAATTCTTGGAATGTCATAAAAAGTCTGGCTAACTACAAACCATTCTAAGAAGGGTGACATGCCAGAGGAGCTCTCATCTCAGGATCAGGTAAGGGACCCTAGAGAAGGTGCAGGGGATTTGGGAGGACGTGGCATGTCATGATTGTTGCCTCAGGTTTTTCAGGGTCCTCATCACCAAGAAGAAGGTCCCCTCTCAACCCTGGCCCAGGCTGGAAGTTAGATGCGGGTGTCAGCAGATCACCACAGGAACAATGTAATGGTGACCTTCTGCCACAAGTACGGGCAGTGGGAACCATGCAGGGCTGGCCTATACTCTGTAAACAGGACTTGCAGGACAGATTGGTGTAGCGCCACTCTGCAGAGACTCTGGAACCTCACAGTGCGTCTGTGTGTCAGAGGATGGCCTTGGGGACCCCTGTCAGGTTACAGACTACATTAGTCCAGTGAGTAACAGTTCGTAACAAGTTTCAGCGATCACCACCGTCTCTGAAAAGATAGGAAGTGGTTTAATTACCTTAAAAAATGAGTTTTGAAATGTAGTAACTGATATTTAAAAACAAAACTTAATAAAAGGAGAACATAGCCTCAAGAAAGGCTAGTATTGGTGGATACCATCTTTTCTTTTGCTCTGCTCCCCTCCAGCTCTTTATTTTATTATGATCTTGCCATTTATTGTCTTCTGTAGGTGAGAGGTTGTAGATTCCCAAGCACAGAGTCACAGGAAGTTAGTTTTTTTTCATAGAATGTGTTGCCGTGCAGCTCAGGACAATTGAAGGAGGCCAGAGAGGGCCCCTGTTCACAGGGTGGTTGGGCTGATTGAGTGTATAGTTTTAATGGCAAAAGATCCACAGACCTGGATTCTGCAACCCTAGGTTTGAATCCGGGTTCTGCTGATTCTAGTTACATGACCTTAGCCACCTTACCACACCAGGTTTGGCATCTATGTCGTCTGCAAAATGGAGATAGTTGAAAGGAATAAATGACATGCTATATATGAATTATCTAGCACTTTGCTAAGCAAAGGCTAAACAGTAAATTGGTTTTTTATTATGCACATTTTAACTTTTACTGTGTGTTAGGATTAGTTTGGCTACATGGAGCAGATACACTAATTTGCATTGGCTTAAATATGATACAAATTTATTTCTAGCTGACGTAAAGGAAGTTCGTCTGGTGTTTCATAATGTTAGAGATCTAGGCATCTCTTGTTCTGTCCCCCTGCCCTCAGAGTTGGGTCTTCACCTTCCAGGCCACTTTATAGTCCAGGAGAGCTGCTGGGGTACCAGCCATTGCATCTGTCTTCTGGGCTGAGGGCACCCTCTTCCTTTCATGGAACCTATCTGAAGTTCCCATACAATACTTTGAATTACAGTTCATTGACCAGAGCTTGGTGAACTGATGGTGAGAAGTGTTGTGTTTTAGCAGGTCACATTGCCGACATTTCGATTTCTACAAAGGAGTGCGAGAATTAATGTTGTGAGGCAACTTATAGTCTGCCGTCCTGTTCATGTAATATCCACCTTATTGTGACATGTATATGGTATCTACAAACATGTTTGTACTGTTAGAGAATAATAATGACAAAATCACAGCTTATACCCTCTACCCACTCAGTTTAAGTAGAACTCTCAGCTCTGTGGAAGCTCCTGGAGCCCCTTCCTCAGACACATCCCATTGTGACTTGACATATTTGCTATAATCTACTTGGTTTTCTTTGTAGTTTAACCTTCTGGGTAGATATTCCTAAAATATGTTAGTTAGTTCATTTTGAAATGGTGAGTAGCAGACACAAACCTGACTGTAAAGAGAGGGCAGTGTTGCCTCTAGAGACAAGGGCTCTGAGGGGAAGAGGAGTTCAACCGAGCCATGGGTCATGGCCCAACTCCTATGTCCCCGAGGACAGAGCGCCTCAACACATGTCCCTGGGCGAGACCCCGAGTCCCTGGCATTCTGCATTGCTTGTGTTGAGGGGCAGCTGGCCAGGCCACTGTGTCGGCTGTGTAGCACATGGCTGGACACTGTGACTGCTCTGTTTCCTGTTTGTAGTCTGGCCGTTTGTTGCTTTCGGCGGCAGAGGAGGTCAAAGTAGAGCATTTCTGTGGGCAGAATAAATGCCTTCAGCTTCTGGCAGCAGGATGTAGAGAGGAAGGGAGGACATGTGTAGACAGACCAGAACAGATGGGAGTGTAGGTCTGGCCCCGCTAGGCCCTCTGCGCCCAGTGAGAAGGAGGGTAGACGGTTGGGGGCCTCACCTGGCCTTGCCTGCTGCCACATGCTGCCTCGGTGCCGACATCTGTCACCCTGGGGTGCAGTGGGGCATTCCCCTTTGGGTGGTCGGGCAGACTGGGACTGGGAGAGAGGACAGGAGCACAGCCATGTGTGTGCAGTGTAATGGTTCACATATATGCACAGATGCACAGATACAGGGAAGTGGCACCCCCCCCCCCAAGAAGTGTACTTCATGCCCATGTTGTCTATTTTGGTTCTTGGTTTGTTTCCTTTTGATGGAGCTCATCCTTCAGTAGCTTCTTGAGAAGGAATGTGGGGTCAAATATCTCAAGACCTAGTGTTCTGAAAATGCCTTCATTTTACCGTCTTGGTCCATGGGCCATTTGCCTGGTGTTGTAGTTAGTTGTCTGTTGCCACGAGATAGCCATACCTTCAGCTGTTTGCAAGCATGTCCACTTCTATAGCTGAGAAGTCTGGCCGTCGTGTCTTGAGAACTCAATTCAACCCTGTACCTCTACGAAGTGTGTGTTCTGAGTGGTGGAGTGGGATTAAGTACTTCAGGTCTGGGAACAGGGTCCAGAGCATCTGTGGATAGCCCGTTCCCAGGTTCTTGCCGAGTGGTTGTACATTTGATTCCTTGTTGCGGATGCTCACAGATGTTCCTCTGGGAGCACTCCATTTCCACCTCGAGTCGGCCGAGGTTGTATTCCCCACCCTGTGTCTCGTTGCCAGGGTCCCCACTTTTCTTGTGGAGGCCCCCACATCTGTAGTTTCTAGGCTGGAAAACAGCGTCTCCTCCAGCTTTGTCATCTTGAGCTGCCACACCCGGCCACCCGACCATTTGTGTTGATGCTACAGGGGCTCAGCCTTACACTGTCCTCGTTCCTCTACCCGAGGACTGCTCCTCCTCACACGCTGTCTCTTACTCCTGCATCTGCTCTGTGACTTTTGCCCGTGACCTCTCTGTGGACCTCTGGTCCTGCTTGCATGCTGGCAGTGGGGGTCACACCAGTGCTGAAGAAGTGCCTTTCTTGTGTGTATTGCATTAAGTTTAATATAGTCTGCTAGTCTTGAATGTCGCTTCAGTTTTCTGCTTGTACATTTAGCTTTAATGACTGGATGGAAATTATAGCCACTCACCCGATTTCTAGGTATAGCGCTGTTCATGATGGACGGCTTAGGGCGGCAGCAGTACCACAGCCATTACATTTATGAACGTTCCCAGTGTCTGGTAGCTTACTCATCTTGTACGTGTATTGTTGCACTTAGACCTTATGATTGCTGCATAAGGATAGCATTTTTATTTCTAGAGTCGAGAAAAGGAAATCAAGACTTAGGTGAAGTGGCTTTAATCAGGTATATTGGTTCATTGTTAGAGCTGAGATTCAACTCTGGTGGTCAAAGCTCATAGTTACCCATATCGGATGGTCTTGATAAGGTGATCCCGATCTGTTCTGTGGTTCTAGGTTGCATACCTTGGGAGTGCAGACTTCTGGGCATTATACAGAGTGGTGGGAGGCTACTGTAGAGTATGCTGTCCCAAGTGCCTTTGTTAATGATAGGGAGTTACTTTGTTATAGATGGACTTAAACTATGTTTAAGTGCTTTAACCTGTGAACAAAAGATTGCTTTCACGTACCCCGTCACCATTCTATTCACTTGACTTTGAGAAATCCATCGTGGCATGGGCTTATCAAAATGTTTGCCTTGTTCCTCATAGTCGTTGTCTTTATTCCCAGTGTTTGGGGCTGGCTGGCTCATCAGAAATGTAATAGGAAGGATTTCCATCTTCTGGGAATTTTTACCTTACTGGATTGTTCTGTTAATCAGAGTTATGTTTCAGTGGCCTTGAGATCTGTGTGCATAAGTCCAGCCCTTGAGGTTAGTCCGCATTCATTGCTGTTCCCAAAATGACTTCTCCGCATTAGTCAGACAAGTCTTCTCGTTGCCCCCACATGCGATCTCCCTGTCAGTAGTTGACTGCTATTTATTTAAGCACATTGAAGTACCCAGTGCTTACTGTAGACCTAGAATACATGGATTGGATTTTACAAAAATGGAAAATGTGATCTGCAAACAAGGGATCCTTGGATTTTTTTTTAATGTTTTATTATTATTATTTTTTACCATTGATCGTCTCTGTGCATGAAGTTGCTCTTTCTGTTCTTTTTTTTTTTAATTTATTTATGATAGTCATACAGAGAGAGAGAGAGAGGGGCAGAGACACAGGCAGAGGGAGAAACAGGCTCCATGCACCAGGAGCCCGACGTGGGATTCGATCCCGGGTCTCCAGGATCGTGCCCCGGGCCAAAGGCAGGTGCCAAACCGCTGCGCCACCCAGGGATCCCCTGCTCTTTCTGTTCTGATGTGCAGTGGTTTCTTCCTTTTAGGACTTTCCTGAAGAACTAGATTCTTGAAACATTCCTCATTTCACAGAGTGTGGGTGGACCTGTGTTGGTTTACCACATATTATGAATTCATTCATTTTAGTTTTAAGTGTTGTTCTGTATGCAACAGATGTGTCAGTAGAGAGGATCCCTGCTCTCATTCCAGTCACACTCCAGTGGGCTTTACTCCACTGCCTTCTCTGTAGTTGTTCGAGGGGTGCATGTCCTACACAGCTACATTCTAACTCCTTTTAGCTTTGGAACTGCTCTTGTGAGAGGGAGCCGGATCTTCGCTATTTGTCCTCTTTTCCCTCCTCCCATCCTGTTGATTCTGGTAGGTGACATCCTTACCCACAGTTCCCACTGACCTCTGTGGGTTGAGAAGACACAGGCCCTTCTCAAAGGCCACGTGTGCACTTCCTTGTTTTCTCCAGCCTCTGAAGTGGCAACCCCCTTCTCACGGGCTCCTGTCTCGGGAAGAGATTAGCGTTTGACTCTATAGGCTGAGTAGAGAGGTCTGCTCTCCCCGATGTTGGTGAGCATCACCCAATCTGTAGAGGGCCCTTGAATAGAGTGAAAAGAAAAAGGGAGAGCAGATTTGCTCTCTTACTGAGCTGTATTGTCCATCTTTTTGTTCCTTGGACCTTAGAACTCCTGGTTCTTGGGACTTTGAAGTTGGACAGAATCACACCACCGGGCTTCCTGTGTTTCTAGCCTGCGGACAGCACTTTGGGGGACTTCATGGCTTTCATAACTGCATGAGCCAGTTCCTATAATAAATCTCCTTCTAGGTCACAATCTGTATATATGCCACTGGTTCTGTTTTTCTGGGGAACCCTGACTAGTACTGTGCCTGAAAGATACTAGTTCAAGTCCCATGTCAAGCACTCAAGGTTGGCTTGAGGTGAATCTGTATGGAAGAATATGTTGAATGTTCTTCATATGTTGTATGTTGAATAAACAGCAGCTTAAAAAATAACAAAAATTCATGGCTTTTAAGGCATTTAAGACAAATACATGCTTTTTTCTAAATAGATTTTTAGGCTTCCAGAAAATATTCAAAAAAATAATTTTTGATTTCTGTTAAGATTCTGCCTTGAGGGGATCTGGGTGGTGGCTCAGCGGTTTAGCACCTACCTTCGGCCCAGGGTGTGATCCTGGAGACCTGGGACTGAGTCCCGCATCGGGCTCCCCCTGCATGAAGCCTGCTTCTCCCTCTGCCTGTGTCTCTGCCTCTCTCTCTCTGTGTCTCTCATGAATAAACAAAATCTTAAAAAAAAAAAAAGATTCTGCCTTGAATTACAGCAGGGAAATAAAGGGAAAGAAATATGGTACGAGAAGAGGAATAATAGATTCTAATATTTTCTTTCCTTCTTCCCCAGTTTATGTTTTTTTTTTTTTTTTTGACACTTCTATCTACATTGGAAGAGTATAAGCAGAGGAGAAGAAAGGGTCTTTTTTATATTATTTGATCTCTTATTATTACATGGAAAAGGTCTCTTATTATTTATTGGGATGTACCGGGTATTAGGGTGGGTGCTGTCTCTTCAGTTGTCTCCATTGTTCCTTGCGTGGAGTCCCTGTGTAGATGGACGTGCTTTCCTGTGTTGGTGCCATGAGAGGAGGCATAGGATTGGTGGGTGAGTTCCTATTGCCACTGAAACAAAATACCACAGCTTGGTGGCTTTAGACAATACGTTTATTTTCCTGCAGTTCTGGAGATCAGAATTCCAAAATGAGTTTTACCAGGCTAAAATGAACGTGTCAGTGCACTTGGTTTCTTCTAGAGCTCTAGAGGCTAATCCATTTCCTTGCCTTTCCAGCTTGTAGAGGCTGCAGGCTGCTCCCATTTCTTGGGTGATGTCCATGTCTTCTCTTTTCAAAACCAGCAGAGTAGCAACTTCAAATCTCATGCACTCTGACCCTTCTTTCTCCTTATTTCACTTATAAGGACTCTTGAAATCTTGACATTGAGCCCTTCTGGATAATCTATGACTATAGCAGGATCGTTAATTTAATCATGTCTGCAAAGTCTCTTTTGCCATGTAAGGTTCCATGTTGATAGGTTCTGGGGATTAAGACCTGGACCTTGTTGGGCCCTCCTTCTACTGCCTGCTGCTGGCAGTATGTTGTTCACATCTAGATTACCCACACGTTTCCTTGAGACCATAGAAAGTCAATAGGTATTTATTACAGGGTTTGCTTTAGTATAAACATCCTGAGGATTAAAAAAGACCTGTTTCATTGTAATTTAAATATCGTTGCATTTTACATTCACCTTTGTATCCATGATCCATTGTTATTTACCTAAAGTTTTGTAATAGCATAAATAGGTAAATTGTTAGTTAGGACACATGGTTCCAAATATTTACATATGTCATCAATGCCCTCTGACCTACCATTTATGGAAGCTATTAATGTATTCTAGAAAATATGTACCTATAATCTTAAAGGTGTAAGCAGTCCTCACAGAAGCTAAAATCTCTGTAACACATGGATTTTTTTTTTAAGATTTTATTTATTTATTCATAGAGACACAGAGAGAGAATGAGAGGTGGAGACACAGGCAGAGGGAAAAGCAGGCTCCATGTAGGGAGCCTGACATGGGACTCGATCCCAGGTCTCCAGGATCAGGCCCTGGGCCGAAGGCACTGCTAAACCGCTGAGCCACCTGGGCTGCCCTGTAACACATGGATTTAATGAAGAATTAAATACGATGTATTCTACTTCAAGTTTTGGTGCTTTGCCTCACTTGCATGACTATTCAGCTAACTTTTATACTTCTGGGGAGTCTCAGGCTTCTGTTTCAACCCTTCTGTAGGTGCTGTCTTCACATTGTCACCACCTAGTGTGTTCCTGCCAATGTCCTCTGTCTATCACTCCCCTGAGATATGTGCTGAAGCTGAATCAGGCTAGCTTGTGGTGGCTAGGGACATCCGGTGGTTAGATATGCAGGGATTTTCTGAATTAGGTGACAATACGGTTAGTAGCTTGAAATTGGGAGTGTTTACACCATGGAAATGGGCAAACCTTAACTCTCTGTTCCCTTTCTTCCTTCTCCTGAGAGCAGGTCTGCTCCCAGGCTTCTAAGGAAACAACAACAAGAACAACTATGCAAAAATGCCCCACAATTATTGAGTCCTGTTTTGATTCAGCTTTGAGTTAGGGCAAGGGAGCAAAGGGTTATGAAACATGAAACCAGTGTTTGAGTTTTACTGCTTCGCTTGGCAACTTCTCTGAATAGCTGAAACTATTCTGAGTGTATTACCAATTATTGCTGTGCTACCATGTTCAGTGGTCAGTATTCAAGATGGTTTTCCAGTTTGTCCTACTTGTTTCTTGACTTCTGTGATACTGGGGTGTTTTAGTGTTGGTTTGTTTGTTGCCTCACTTTCTGCTCCTTCTCACACACCCTTTGCTTGCTCCCTACCTTTGCCTGACTTGGAGTGGCCCCCATCCCACATGGGTTCTGGTATCTAGTCCCTCATCTGTGCATACCAGGCATCATTACATTTTTTCTTCTAAGGCCAGATAGTAAATGTTTTGGACTTCATCGGCGACATGGTCTCTTGTCCTACATGCTCAACATTGTAGTGCAAAAGCAGCCATAGGCAACATGTAAATGACTACTTGTGGCTGTGTCCTACAAAACCCTATTTCAGAAACCACGGGCAGGGTGCATTTGGCCTGAGTGTTATAATATGCCAGCCTCTGATTCATACTTTCTTTTTGGGTGACATCCTTTAATGTTATGGCTTTAAAAACTATCTCAGTGCCAGTCCTCCAAGTTGGTATCTCTAGCCCTGATTTTTAAATTTTTCTTATCTTTCCTTTCCTTTTCTTTCTTTTTTCTTTCTTTCTTTTTCTTTCTTTCTTTCTTTCTTTCTTTCTTTCTTTCTTTCTTTCTTTCTTTCTTTCTTTCTTTTTCTTTTCTTTTCTTTTCTTTTCTTTTCTTTTCTTTTCTTTTCTTTTCTTTTCTTTTCTTTTCTTTTCTTTTCTTTTTTTCTTTTCTTTTCTCTTTTCTTTTTTCCTCCTGAGGACCAGACTTGTGGATTTTACTGCTATTTTTAATGTTTGCTTGAATATTCTGAAGGCATCTCAGACTTTAGGTCAAAATAGTGCCTTCATTTGCTTCCCTGAACTTTTCTCCTACTTCCACCTCCATCCTCAATACTCATTACCCACATTGGCCTTGAACCTGCCAGCCCTGTTTCTGCCTGAGGGTTGGGGTGAGAGTGTCATTGACTTCTTTGTTGACATTGGGGTGCTGGTTTAATTGCCTTCTCTTGACCACCTACTTTTCACATGGCCTTGTAATTTTCTTCATGGTGTAATTTAGAAAGTATTTCATGTTTTTATACACTTCTGTATTGTTGGTACCTTCCCACTCAACTTGTAAGGTCCCTCTGGGCAGGAATTATTGACTTTTGTATCTGCAGCCTTTTAAACACTACCCTCCTGCATAGTGGGTTTTCACTTACTGAGTTTTATTGAGGGCATGTGTTTTTCTATGTTCTGACATTAAGAAGAAAATGGATACGTGTCTAATATGGGAAATAGGGACAAACTGAATACAATATAATGCAGAATGTTAAAGGGACATATAAAAATGGGAGAAAAAGCTTTCTATTTGTCTTTCCTCTTCTCTGTCCTTTGCTCTTTGCTTTCTTCCCTTTCTTTATTTTATTATTATTTTGGATAGTTTTTTGTATTATTTTAGCCTTGACCCCAATGGACTTTGAAGTTCTACCCTTTTTTACTTTTATTTTTGTGGTTATGTAGTGATTACAGTATTGCTTCCTTGACTTACCAAAGTTGAATCTTAAGTGGTTATCTTATTTCCTGTGTACATATTACAGAACCTTGAACACTTCAGTCCCAGTCATTTTCTTCCCTATGACTAAACCATTGTTGTCAAGCATTTTAATTCTGTAGATGTTTTATATCTATTGACAACATAAAAATTTAAATCTTTTGTTTATATTTTCCTATCAGAATTTTTATATGTATTAAACAATTAGACATAGTTTAGACTATTTTTTTTTAAGTAGTCTACACTCAACATGGTGCTCAAATTCATGACTCTGAGATTAAGAGTTGCACACTTGGCACCTCTAGTTTAGATAATTTTAAAGAGATATTACTCTTTTGCTTACATGAAAATAAAATCTGTAAGTAGAGCACATTTCTAAAATTTTCACAATCAGGATCCACCACCTCTGAATCACTTTTCAACTCACAGGTTTCAGAGCATAAGTTTTCTCATATGCTATTGTCCTGTTTGCATCAAGTATATGTGTGAAAGAGTATCATTTGAAAGAATAAGTCAGTATTATCTCTGGGATATTTTTCCAGGCAAGGACACTCAGGAAGGCTGTGGCATAATTTGATGGGGCAGCTGTTCAAGAAACTGACTTCCTCTCCTGCATTTTTCTGCTGTTCAATTAAGTGGACTGAACAGTTCCTCTTATAGGGCTTTGAGCGGACCATGGGGCCTCCTTCCTCATTCCCTTCTATCTTGGAGATCTAGTGGAGACTGTTGTTTTATGCAGGCAGTATTCATGTACCTTTATCTAGTTATCTCTTCATTTCTTCTGTGTCTCTTGAGCTATTTATGACAGAATTCTTTCTTTCTGAAAAATACCCTTTTGTGTTTTTGTTCTTAATTTTAATTTTTTAGATTTTTAAATTTATTTATCCATGAAAGACACACACACACACACACACACACACACACACACACACAGAGAGAGGGGGGGGGTGCGGGGAGAGAGAGGCAGAGACACAGGCAGAGGGAGAAGCAGGCTCCATGCAGGGAGCCCGATGCGGGACTTGATCTCAGGACTGGTCCAAAGGCAGCGCTAAACCGCTAAGCCACCCTGGCTGCCCCCCCTTTTGTGTTTTATTACTAAAGAATTTTTATTTGAGTTACCCTTTTGTGTTTTAATTAGTGTGTGCCTTGTTAGTGATGAATTATTTCATGTTTTATTCATCTGATAATTTTTTTTCTTAAGATTTCAATTTTTTAATTTTTTATTTTTTTTTAATTTTTATTTATTTATGATAGTCACAGAGAGAGAGAGAGAGAGAGAGAGAGAGAGAGAGAGAGAGAGGCAGAGAGAGAAGCAGGCTCCATGCACTGGGAGCCCGATGTGGGATTCGATCCCGGGTCTCCAGGATCGCGCCCTGGGCCAAAGGCAGGCGCCAAACCGCTGCGCCACCCAGGGATCCCGAGATTTCATTTTTAAGTAATCTCTACAGCCAATGTAGGGCTTGAACCTTACAACCTTGAGATCAAGAGTTGCATGTACTACTGACTGAGCCCGCCAGGGGCCCCTCATTTTTTATATATATATGTGTACATATGATTTTTTCCCCTTAATTTTGAATAATATATTTGCTAGATATAGAAGTATAGGTAGACTTGAGTAGTTATGACAGAGACTATATGGCTTGTAAAACCTAAAATACTTGATCCCTGGCCCTGTTCAGATGAATTTTACCAATCCCCACCCTTGAACTTTGCAAGGGTCATTATTTTAAAGTCTTTTTCTGATAGTCCAGTATTACAGCCTTGATTCTGTTTCTGTTTCCTGTTGTTTCTGTTGGTTTTTAAAATTTGTTTTGTTGGTTTTTTTTTTCTTCTTGTGTTGCTTATTTTTATAATGCGATGGACATTTTATTAACAGAATTATTAGCAATAACTTGAGTTTTTCTTCCAGTGAGGGTTTATATTAGCTTCTGCCACATAGCTGGTGATATGGATATTAGCCATCTACAATCATCTCAGTTTAATTGCATAGGTTATTACAACTTGAGGTAAGCTGTAGGACTTTGACTGCCTTTCCCCTCTGGTTTACCATGCTCTTGGAGTACAGCTCTTTGGGGTTCAGCCTTATGTGAATTGTGTTCCTAGGGGAGTTGCCCTTTCCTTCCTCTCCTACATGCCTTGGACTCCAGTTTCTGTCTCCTGATGTCCTGGTGGGTGTTAGAAGCACATTTGGCCTCTCTGCCATCCTCTGCTGAATTGTAGATACCTGTAGGAAAGAAGCAGCCCCAAATGTCAGTTTTATCTTCATGAGCTTATTGTCATGATCCTCTATTTTCCCCTCAGGTCCTGAACACATAATTTTTCAGTCTTTTGTTAAATCTTCAGTCTTTAGTCACACATTTTTCATGTTTTATCCAGTGTTTTTAGCTGTTTTCACTGTGGGTTAGTTCAAATTATGAGGTTCGAAATTAGCAGCTCTCCTACAGTTTGATCTTATGTGAATTTCAACATTTCAGAAATTTGACTTAGTTGTGAAATGTATTTTTTGAAATATTAAACAGATTAGGAATTTATACCCCTTTTTCTTGGTGAATGGGGAATTAGGTGACTAAAAGAAGATTGACATAAATATTATATACACCTACAAAATGTTGAGACAAGATGGATATGTGTGTGTGTGTGTGTGTGTGTGTGTGTATATGAATAATTTTTTTTGGAAAGTGATGTCAGGGTTTTATTTGTGCTTTATTTGTAAGCTATATAGTAAAATTCAGACATGCTGAAGAGAACATTTTTGAAGCCTGTTTAGACAAAGTTAAGCAGAGTGTTGGCTAGAATAGGAGATGGGGAGATGTTGTGTATGGGGATCAGCCAGTAAGAAGCTATGCTTTCTCTTGTTGTTACCTAGAAGAACAGTCTTTCTGACTATCTTGTTAACTGCTTGACTAGAATTAGTATAAGAGCTAAGGATATAGGAGCAATTAATTTTATTCCTGGTTTTTTTTTCAAGATTTTATTTTATTTTTTCATGAGAGAGACACAGAGAGAGGCACTAATTTTTAAAAAGACTTTTCATTGCTATCTAGCAGTGACTGATTCATAGAATCCGTGATATAGGCCTACCCTATCCTGTGAGCCTTAGGCCCATATTTTCTTTAGCTCCTCAGTGTTTGTATTAAGATATCTTACTGTATTTTTTAAAGATTTTATTTATTTATTCATGAGAGACACAGGTAGAGGGAGAAACAGGCTCCTTGCAGGAAGCCTGATGCAGGACTCAATCCCAGGACCCTGGGATTGTGACCTGACCTGAAGGTGGATGCTCAACTACTGAGTCACCCAGGTATTCCAGGATGTCTTACTGTGTTTTAAAACTAGACTTATCCAACATAACTCTGTTACCTTTTTATTGTGTACTTGTCTGTAAGTGAATTCTGGTTCTGATTCTTGTGTCTGCAATCATTAGAGCAGTGCCTAATGCAGTGGGCATGAAATAAATGGTTGCTCATTGCATGTGTAGGTAAAAGATTGGAAAATTTGTCAGGGAATGCATAGCGTTCTTCTAATGATTGCACAGTACCTCCTTGAATATCCTGAAGTTCCTGCTAGATTGGAAATGTATTGCTTCTTAAGGAAACCTATTCTATTTTTGATTATTTCTTACAAAGTTTTCCTCCTAGGAATTTGCTTCTTTGCATCTCCCAATCATATGTCTTTGTGTTGCTACACATAGGACTCAAACAGAGCAAGCATGATTCCTCTTCTATGGGATGATCCTTTAAACATTGGAAGTTGATTATCATTCATTCTGCCCTCAGCATTGTCCTTTTCTGATTCTTTCAGTGGCTCTGCATGTTTTTTTTTTCCACTTTATGCTTTAATACTTCTTAGGAAACATTTTTATTTTTTCCAGTGTCCTTTGCTTTCTAGAGTAGCCCAGTATTTATTTATTTATGTATGTATGTATGTATGTATGTATGTATGTGTATATGAGTGTGTGGGGGTGTGCTTGCGAGCAGGGGGAGGGGCAGGAGGGGAGAGAGAGAATCTCAAGCAGATGCCATGCTGAGCATGGAGCCCAATGCCTGGCTCCATTTCATGACCCTGAGATCATGGCCTGAGACACTTAACTCATGGAGCCACCCAAACACTGCAGTCCAGTATTTTAGATGAGTTCTGATTCTTGTGAGTGCCAGACCCTTCCTTGTACTACTGCATGTACAGATTGAGATCTTTTCACATTGAAAGTGTTTTAGACTCTTTTCCTACATGCGTATCTTTCTTATTTAAAACATTTTCATTCATGATATGTAGTTCAGAAAATCAGGGGAAAAGTGAAGGGGGTTTCTTCGGTCCCCAAAGAATTTTCTTCAGAACTGATAAACACACTTTCTCCTCATAATAGAGGATGAAAGTGCGTGTTATATGTGGTGTATTCTGTTTGACATTCGAATATAATTCACTTTATTATTATTATTTTATTTTGGGCAAATGTAAGAAGTGATAGCTGAAGTTAGTTTAAAATCAAATTTACAACTTGGAGTTGGTGCCGTTTCTTTCTTAGATTGATAGTCTTGAAAGGAATCTGAAGCCCCAGACCTATTATAATTCTTAGTGTTTACCCCACCACCCTGGCTGTTTTTATTTATAAAACTTCTATTAAAAACATGAAATATAATATTCATCTTAAGTTAAATATTATAAGAACCAAAGTGTTTGTGCTTATTTATTGTCAACACTAGAGATTTAAAATCTAAGCACTCAGTGGTTTTCAGGCAGTGCTTACCTTTTTTTTTTTTTTAATGATTTCAGGTGGTCACAACATAAACATAGTTAAGAGAATTTAAGTCTTAACCTCAGTGCAAATCAAAAGACATGCACGATTGATTCTGTTTTTCATGCTGCTCTTGACCCTGGACACAAATGTGAAGAGACAGTGTGCCTGGTCCTGTGGGGTGCACACACAGAAACCCAGGTGAACCAGTAACTCCAGCACAGCATCGGCCCTGGGACAGGGGTGGACCCAGGGCTCTGACCCCAGAGCAGAGGGCAGGAGGATGGCCTGGGAACCAGCAGCACAGAGGCGTCAGCACCTCTCTCCTTGTTCTTTCTTGTTTTTGTTTTTTTTGCTTATTTTTTTTCATTATGAAATGTATTGTAAATATATCTCATATGCCCGGAGATCCCTGGGTGGCTCGGCGGTTTGGTGCCTGCCTTCGGCCCAGGGTGCGGTCCTGGGGTCCTGGGATCGAGTCCCGCGTCGGGCTCCTGGCATGGAGCCTGCTTCTCCCTCTGCCTGTGTCTCTGCCTCTCTCTCTCTCTCTCTCTCTATCATGAATAAATAAATAAAATCTAAAAAAATATATATATATACCTCATATGCCCTCTGGATATTCAAATTATAAATCTTTCATGTGTTTGGGGTGTTGTATCATAAACCTCACATTTATATTATGTTGTATATATTTTCTTACAATGTCAGATGCATTCTGAGGAAACGTGCGGCATATGACATCATCAGAACAGCTTTACTCCTCTTTAAAGATTCCCATCCTGGAGATAATTTGTTCATGGTTTGTCAAATAAGAATTCCCACTTTCCATGGTGAGAAATATTACTACCATATATATGAAATGCTTTGAAATTTCCCATTTTTACAATTGGCAGGTTTTTTTTTTTTAACAAGAGTAATCAGATAATGACGCACTTAATGCTTCAGAACCTTAGAGTAAGTAAAAAACACTTTTTTTTTTAAGATTTTATTTTATTTATTCATGAGAGGCACAGAGAGAGAGAGGCAGAGACACAGGCAGAGGTAGAAGCAGGCTCCATGCAGGGAGCCCAACATGGGACTTGATCCCGGGTCTCCAGGATCACACCCCAGGCCGAAGGCGGCGCCAAACCGCTGGGCCATAGGGGCTGCCCCACAAACATTTAAAAGGACATAAGTTGAACATATTTCAAGGACATAGAATGAACTTCCTTAAATAAGAATTGCGTATAGCCATATCAGTTGCTGAAAATATTTGAACTTCTTATGTTGCCACACCCACCCAGAGAGGAAATGTACCTAGATTGGGTCCCCCAGCTGTCCTCACTATTTGAAGTAGTGAAAATATTCTTCCCAAGTTTGTTGTATGATAGATGAGAACACTGATGTTTTATGACAGGAGGAGGAAGGTATATTTTTAAATTAAAAAATACATTTGCATTTGTGGAAGTCCTCAATTATTGAAGGAGGAGTCAGGTGCATTAAAGATTCTTAGGTGGGACCTAACTTAACACAAAGCAAGTAGGTATCCAAAGTGCCCATTGACCTACCTCTTTACTTTGAGAAGCGAGGTCAGAAAGGAGATGGATAAGTATTCCTGAAGATCTTTAGAGCAGGACACAGGTGGTCTTCCTTTCCTTACAGAATTCTTAAGACATGGGATGACTTCATTTAGCTTCAGAGAAGTGGATCTGCCTCACTCTTTCTGTCAATGGGATAAGTTGATCACTTCCTTTTTTTTTTTTTTTTTTTTTTAAGCATGGTCATACAGCTCTGGAATTACTTGGCTTGATGTTTCTAGCCTAGTACAGTTTTGTAAGGTGTTTTAGGAAGCTGATAACTGGAAATGATCAGAGCCCCCTTTTTTGGTCAGAACTTATTGCAACTGAGAATTTGGTTATTATGATTCTATCTTGGACTCTAGCCAAGTTGGCTTCTTATTTGATGTAATATAAGAGCTTCATAATATCCTGTAGTCACATATATTACAATGACTACACTGTTTTTCTATCTAAAGTTCTGGTAGTGTTTTTTTTTTTTTTTTTTCTCACAGTTTTAAAAGACAAGTTTACTCTTTTTTCTAATGGCACTTACTAGAAAAATCTCTTGTGGATTGACTTGGTCAACTTTTGTCTTGACAGGAGCATTTTACAACTTGGTGATCTGTGCTCTGTTACTGTGTCATAATAATGATGGCTGTTGTGTATGTATACCCTATGTGTTTGAGTGTACATTCATGTTTGTAGGAAATATATGGTGAGTTCTTTTTCAGAATTTTGAGTGGGTGGGCTCTAATATTTGCTTCTGCTTGTTGATTGGTCAGCTTTTGTTAGCATGTCCTTGCTAAACTACTGGTTTGCTTTCTGAAGATGTAATTGTAACCAGGTGTGTAAGGTCAGGGTAGAAAGCAGTTTTATGGAGCTTTTGTTCTAATAGCATATAACAAATCACTGGAAATGTGAGTCATCAGCAAAAGGCACTTTATAAAGCAAAAGGTGGAAAAATGTGCAGCATTGCAAATTTTGCAGGGCAAAAGTATTTATTGCTGTCAGAAACTGAAGTTTTTGAATTAGTTTATTTATTTATTTATTGCAATTAGAATATCTTATTTGGTTTATAGGATTCCGTTTAATTTTTCATAGAAATAGGATTATTCTGGGACAAGTATTAGATCTGATATTAAGCATTTAAAACTAACAGTTATCATTTGCTGTGGGATGATTTGTGTTTGGTTTCTTTGACTAAACAGAGAATAAGAAAGGTTTGAATTTTTTTTTTCCTCTGAAGAACACTTATGTCTGTATTTTGAGATACTATGCAGTGCTTCTTTTATTCTCTTGCACTATTCTTATTTTAAAGCCAAATCTAATAGTGGGCTGTTGGCTTTGTCTCATTCCTCTTAGTGAATGAGTTGTGTTTGCAAAACATACAAAGTATTTTTTGCTTGAATACAGCATTTATGATTTATGGCCAACATGTATGTAGCCCTGATTTTCTATTGAGAATGATCCTTATTGTCTTTGTGTACTAACTCAGTGCAGAAGCACTTGTCTGTTTTGAGCTAAACCAGACCTCTTGTAAAAAGAATCAAATTATTTCATCATGTTGAAAATGAAAAGCTATAATTACTTGTAATTAGACTTCAGAATTTTTGAAAATTGAGGAATTCTTTTCCAGAGGTTTAAGATCACTCCAAATCAGTGCCTTTGGAAAATAGGAAATAATTTTCTGTTCAATTTGAAATTGATTTAATTTATGCCTTTGACAGCTATTTTGCTTTGATATTTTTGTAGTGGAAATCATAGAACTGTGGTGATTAGTGCTGTAACGTTTTGTAATATCATACACTAGTTTGTTCAAAACTTGGTCTCCTGCTTTTAACAAGTTTCTGTAAAATCTGGATTATAAAAGATGCTAAGTAATTATTTTTGAGCCCCATAGATGAATAGTACATGAGGAGTTTTGTAGATTTTTTCAGAGGTTTCTAAAGTTTCTAAAAGAAAAAAGTGAGGACTGTGTTTTTCCAGAGTAACAGCTTTTTTTCCTTAAGATATTGGGAAATTTGTATATGCTTCTGTAATTTGTTTAAAAAGAGCTTCAAGATAAAAGCATTTTTTCTCAGTGTATTTAACTTCTAATGTTAAATTTCAAAAGAAATATAAAAACTTTTTACTAATCTTATTGCTTAATTCTTACATATATAAAAAGATGAATACTTATTTATTGAAAATACTCTGGATAAATTTGACTTATTTCGTATCTACTGTTTAGTATTACCAAACTGCTCAGTAGCTTTCAGTTTTCAGAACAGTTCAGTAAGGAAAGAATTTTGCTCTCCAGAGAGTTTTCTTGAGAATCTGCATATCACAAACTGAGTATTTTATTGTGTAAATGGCATCATTTTTGCATAATTTGGAAAACAACAACTCCTTTGGACCAAGTTTAATCATAGTTCATAGAACCTGGAGAGGAGCTAAGTTTACTGGAAGCTTCTGTAGATTGTAAAGGTGGCTTCTTTGTTTAAGGAGTTAGCTTAAAGTGAGTTCTAACTTTTATTATCTAGTAATTTTACCTTTTGAAGCTCCCTAAGAAATCCCCCACCAATGAGTCAGAACTCAGCAGATGGTGTCCCTTCCTGTAATAGTTACGGCCTTTGGAGCATGTGTGCTGGACTATAAATCTGTGTTTCCTTGCCACTTCATTTAATTGGGATGTTGAAAAAACTGATCACCTTAAACATATTCATTGCTTGCTTGCTTTCTTCTTCCTTTTTTTTTTGTTTTTTTTTGTTTTTTTGGTTAAATGTAAAGTCAGTATGTCACCGATCATATATTTTTCACTGTAAAAATAATTTTAAACTTGTTGTAGCTTAGAATTTTTTTAGCTGTTTTTCTTCAAATTAGGCATTTATAATATAAGTCACAGTTGTAATGGTAGCAGAAAGATTATTATTGCTGTTATAATTGCCTATTGCCCTTTTAAAGGAATATGGAGTATAACATATTCTGATATCAAGGCTTTAGTAAGAGGAATTCAGAACTGAGGTCTTAATCCATGGGTATTAAAACACCCATAGGAAGAGATGTGATCAGCTCTGTGTTCAGAATATATACGATAAAGGAGGAAAGACGATCCACTGGAAGAAAGACAGTCTCTTCAATAAATGGTGCTGGGAAAATTGGACATCCACATGCAGAAGAATGAAACTGGACCACTCTCTTGCACCATACACAAAGATAAACTCAAAATAGATGAAAGATCTAAATGTGAGACAAGATTCCATCAAAATCCCAGAGGAGAACTCAGGCAACACCCTTTTTGAACACAGTAACCGGAGAAGGACAAACAGTGTATGTTCTCATTCATTTGGGGAATATGAATAATAGTGAAAGGGAATATAAGGGAAGGGAGAAGAAATGTGTGAGAAATATCAGAAAGGGAGACAGAACATAAAGACTTCTAACTCTGGGAAATGAACTAGGGGTGGGTGGAGGGGGAGGAGGGCGGGGGGTGGGGGTGAATGGGTGACGGGCACTGAGGGGTACACTTGACGGGATGAGCACTGGGTGTTATTCTGTATGTTGGTAAACTGAACACCAATAAAATTAATTTATAAAATTAAAAAAAAAAAAAGAATCCAGCTGTTCCTAGTCTGTGGTGGCTGTGGATCCATGTCCCCGATCTCCTTGATTACTGCCTTAGTCCCTGGCAGGTCTCTCCCTTCTTCTGCTGCCTCTGGTCTGTTCTCAGCTCTGTAGCCATTTTGATCCTTTGGAAACATACTTAGTTTGTGTCACACCTCTGCCTAGCATGTTTTCTGAGTCACTGCTGCTCCCTCCATGGTCTCGGACCCCATGTCTCTCTGGGTGCACCTACCTCCTCTGGCACCCTACCTGGCTTATTCTGCTCCTTGCCATGCTGGCTTCTTTTTTGTCTTGAATATGTAGAGCATGCTGTCTCCTATGTTTGAGCCATACTAGGGGGACTCACTGAAATGTTCTTCACCCATGTACCTGTTTGGGTGATACCATCACCTCCTCTGAGACCATCCCCAAATGCCACCTTCTCAGTGACCTACCCTGCTTACCCTGTTTACTACCTCACACTACCTCAGCTTGGTCCTCCTGGCTTCCCTTATTCTAGTCTGCTCTTCGGCTTAGCACTGATCATATTGTAACTTAATCCTTAATTTATTTGTCCTGTTTGTTGTTTGTTATGTTTTGTAATCTGACTCTCCTTAGGGCAAGGATCCTTGGATTTTGTTTATTTACCGGTTTCCAAAGGCATCTTGAAAGGTGCCTTGTAAAAATCCTTTCAATTTTTTTCTGCCAAGTGGGTCGTGTGTAGATATGGACACAATGCAGACAAACAGACTAGCCTTCCAATCACTGGGCTGCACTTAGTTTTTCCTTGCTTCCTTGAATTTTGACTTTTTTTAGACTGTTAACTTAGGTTCTTCTTATACTTCTATAGTCTTAAACTTTCTGGGAAATCTGGGTACAGAATTCTTTCCCTTAATAGTCTTTGGTCTTCTCCAAGTCAATATATAAACCAAATCCAGTATCATATTCTCTGAAATCTTCTGTTATCTTATCTGTTATAAGTTTCCCAGTTTATACTAAATGTGTGACCTGCTTACTCATGGTGGAAACTTTGTGAACCCCTGTAACTCTGGTGCTTCTGCCACCCAGCATGAGGTTATGTTTACCCATGTTTTCTTTCTTTTTTTTAAAAGATTCATTCATTCATTCATTCATTCATTCATTCATTCATTCATGAGAGACACAGGCAGAGGGAGAAGCGGGCTCCATGCAGGGAGCCCAACGCAGGACTCGATCACGGGTCTCCAGGATCACACAGGCGGGCTGCAGGCGGCGCTAAACCGCTGTGCCACCGGGGCTGCCCTTACCCATGTTTTCTGTAAACTTTTTATCACATTGGGCCATTTCCTTTGCTACTGCCCAAGATCAGGTCTTTATGATCCTATCCTGGCCTGTTCTATTTTCTTCCTCTTTTCCTTCTTTCCTTCCCGATCCAATCTGTCCACTATATTGTTACAAGATGTAAAACCCTAATTCTGTTTTCATTCCTAATTCGTACCCAATTCTATCTCATTTTTATTGGAAAATCTGTCATGGTTCTTCATAACTTGTGAAGTTAAAAACAATGGACATGGACATGGAATTAAGTCTGTGACACAATCTAGCACTAGCACTTTACTATATAAAAGAGCTATAAACCCTTGTTATAGATGTTCAGTGAGAGAAGAGTTCCATGATAGGATGTTTGCAAAATGGTGAGTTAAAAGTTTTTTAACAATGTAAATGTGTAAAATATGCCATTTAAAAAATAATTATTGAAACTGATTAGGTGGTAGCACTCTTGTAAACACTGAGGATACATTAGTGAGTAAGTCAGACAAACTCATCAGCTCCCATGGAGTTTGCAATTGAGTGGGACATACAATGAGAAGGATGAAAATGAAAACATGTAGTACCTGGAATGGTGGTGTGCCTTCAGGAGGAAGAACCTCAGGAGGGAGGGAGCGGGTCAGAAGTGTTGAGGGCAAGAGTGTCTGGCTGTGCTCAGCCTAATAGAAGGTCATGAAGGAAGGCTTTGTATTAAGGGCCACCTAGGACTGAAGAGATTCATTGTATTACCCTTTTAATAGTTTTGGAAATCAGGGAGAAATAGTGAGTTATATGTGTTTCTTTGCCTTATGAAAAATTGTGGCATTATATAAGACATTAAACAGAAAGATAATTCAAGGTACTATTAAAGCAATATCTATATATGTCTCTTTGTAAATTAGTGCTAATGGTCAGTATAACTCAGACTATTTTAGATTTGGAATTCTACTTGCATTCATTTATTACAAAGTCAATACTCAGTTTAAAAATTAAAAAGATTAGTAATTATATAAGGTTTCAAAGAAAAGTACTAATGTTATGATCCACCTAACATCATATGGTTTCAGAAATGTCATGAAAATGATTCTTTTACCTTATATTTATAGTGCATAGATAGCTTATTCTTCTTACCACTGTTAATTAATACTTTTATAGTAATTATAGAATACTTTAAATATACATTATTCTTCTGAATTTAAAAGATCAGGCTTTTAAACAAATTAATTTCGAAGGATATTACAACTGACCTGGACTTTCATAAATTCTTAATAATTTTTTTTTAAAAGACCATCAGAAATAATCTTTTAGAAAACATTTGTTTCTCTGTGAATTCCACAAAATTCCACATGGCTTCTCAACATCTTTACTCTTCAAGTTTAGTTACACCCTTGGAGGTCATTGTCTTACATGAAGAAGTGATTGCCCTTGAAAATACATGTATTAGAAGCTTTTTTTCTCAGTTATATGATGTGAAACAGAATGTGATGCTCACTAGTCAAAAGAACACACAACAAATAAATGGCAAGTAGAGGTACATCATCAGATATGATGTGCAGAGTTCAAAATATCTCACTGACTCTGTTGAAATGGTGACTCACAAGTGTGAATGGGAGCATTTCAGCTCTGAGGTAAATTTCTTACAGCTTAATAGTAACCCTGATAATGAAGTGGGAAGCAGTTCAAAATGCTATCAGTGAAAATAAGGAAAAGTTGGGGGTGTGGTAGAATGGATGAGCTGTGTGCTATGGTGTGGATACACCACAGTTTGTGTATACGTTCCCAAGGTGAGGGATATATGGAATGTTTCCAGTGTTTGGAGATTATGAACAAATGGGATAGAAATCTCATTGCTGTAAATATCTGGGAATGGGATTGCAAGGTCCTATGGTGTGCGTTTAGTTTTCTAAGAAACTGCTAAATGGTTTTCCAGACCGGCTTTACCATGTTGCATTACCATTAGAATGTTCCTTTTATCCTTATTAGCACTTCGTATTGTCAGATTTTTTGTTTTAGCCAATCTGTTAAATTTCTGTGTTTAGTATCTGATTGTAGTTTTAATTTGTATTTCCTTCCTGACTAATTACATTGAGCATCTTTTCATGTGCTTATTTGCTGTTAGTATTCTTTGGTGAAGTGTTACATCTTTTCCCCAATTTACTAATTTGGGTTGTTTATTTTCTTATTATTGAATTTGGGGCTACTCTATATTCTGAATGTAAGTCATTTATCAAATATATGTTTTGTAGATATTTTTGTGGTTTGTGTTTTCATTCTCTTCCCAGTTTTATTTAAACAGCAGAAATTCTTAATTTGATGAAATCCAATTGATCAACATTTTCTTTTATGGTTTATGCTTTTAACTTTGTGTCTGAAAACTCATTGCCAAACCTAAGGTCATGCAGATTTTCTATTTTTTTTAATAGAAAGTTTTTATAGACATTTTAGGTTTTACATTAAGATCTGTGAACTGTTTTGAGTTAAATTTTTCTTAATATTTTGTGAAGTATGGATTGCATTCCTTTTTGCATGCAGTTATTCAGTTAGCTTTTTGCATTGAGTCTTTTGAAGACTGGAGAGAATTGACGTCTTCACATTATTGAATCTTCCTACCATCTATGAATGCAATCCATATTCATATTTATTTAGGCCTTTCATTTTTTATCAATGTTTTGCAGTTTCTAGAATACGGGTCTTACATGTACTTGTTAGGTTTACATACAGGTATTTTGTTTTTCTTGGTCCTCTTGTAAATGATACTTTAAAGCAGTTCTAATTTTCAGTAGTTAATTGCTGCTGTATAGGATTATGTGTCAGGTGACCCCTATCTAATGATGTATTAGTTCTAGTAGTCTTTTTAAAGTCTTTGTACTAATATTTGATAGTATATTGTTATTTTTGTTTTCTTGCCAAGAGTCATTGGAGTGTCATCCCATCCCTTTGCACTGCAGATACAGTCATTGAGAGTCAGACTGGAAAAGTGATTGCTTTACAGTTTTTGACTAGTTAGTGGCGATATGAAGCAATGGTCCAATTTTCTTTTTTTTTTTTAATTTTTTTTTTTAATTTTTATTTATTTATGATAGTCACAGAGAGAGAAAGCGAGAGAGGCAGAGACATAGGCAGAGGGAGAAGCAGGCTCCATGCACCGGGAGCCCGATGTGGGATTCGATCCCGGGTCTCCAGGATCGCGCCCTGGGCCAAAGGCAGGCGCCAAACCACTGCGCCACCCAGGGATCCCTGGTCCAATTTTCTTGACTCTGGTTCATAAACTCAACATTTTGTATGTGTGTGTGCGTGCTTGAGGTTGTAGTGTGATTTTTACAAATTCCGAAGCAGTGTTGTCATTTAATTAGGTCACATGGATTGTCATTTACCATGTGATCCAGAATAGAAAGCTTCCACCTCAAGAGTTCCTTTCTTGCCTGCTTTCCTAAGGAGCTGAAGTTGCCTATGTCAAAAGGAAAATATCTTACAAAGGAAGCATAAATCATTATGTTGTTCTGACCTTAATATTCTTTAGTTTTTCAGAGATGTGGTATTTGTAGGTTGTGATGGCAGATAACAGCTGGGGGCTTGAGAGATAGGGCAGGACAGGTTCAGGTATAAGTGGGCCCAGGTGGGATGCTGCCATGGTGGGAACCTCATCCAGATGTCATCGTGAGGACATGGGGCACCAAGCTGTGAGAGCAGTATAGTGAAATGTAGAAATAGGCACCAAAAGGACATACTGTGAAAAACCTAACCTGGCTTCATGATATTTATGCCTAGTTTATCTCTGAAAAACAAGTTGTTTGATTGTCAAACACTTGTAATATATCTTGGATCAATATTTCTCAATAGAAATACTGGTTAATTATGTTAAAATTAAAAAAAAAATTCCCCTGTGTATAATAGCATAAATAGTTTCCTTGTTAAATTATGTTGCCTGCCTTCTTTCAGAGAAATTTTAGATGCCATAGACCTTTAATAGAGGATTCATGGATAAACAATTCTTTTTACAAAGAAACATGTATAAAAACAAACAAGGTTAGAAAAATGTAATTAACTCCATGATATCTTGAGATCTTAAGGAAAATAATATTAAAACAATCAACACTACTCACCTCATTAGAATTAAAAGAGAAAACAAGAGGATGTTATCCAACATGAACAGTTTTATTTAGTGTTCATGATTTTGCCAAGAAATTTAAAACTTGGCTTTTTAGGCTTTAGGACATTTGATATTACATATTATGAATTTTGAAAATCAGAAAGAATGTTAGGGAAAGAATCTATACCTCTGAGATTTTGAAGTATTTGTAATTTTTTTTTTTTTTTTTTTGGCAGGAGATGAAATGGGACATAGTACATTTGTAGAAGAATTCCCTGTTTTGGACATTATTTATTTTAGCTGGCATTTCATTAATATTTTGGTCTATTGCCAAGAGATTAGGGCATGTTGGTATTTATTTATTTACTTTGATCATCCAATCACATTTTGATTTACTCTGATTTTTATATATTTATTATTTTAAAAGATTTTATGTATTTATTTGAGAGAGATAGAGAAAGAGGTGAGAGAGAGAGAGAGAGAGAGAGAGAGAGAGAGCATGTGTGCAAGAGGGTCAGACAGGGAAGGAGACGGAAAAGGAGAGACTCTTCAGCCGATTCCACAATGAGCGTACAGCCCAACTTGGGGCTTAGTCTCACCACCCTGAAATCATGACCTAAGCTGAAACCAAGAGTTGGATGCTTAATTGACTAAGCCACCCAGCTGCTCCTGATTTTCATTTTGATTTGGAATTTAACTCTTGATTTGCAGTTAGAGCTGTTTTAGTTTATAATTATATGTTAAAGAGAAATATTTTAATTAAAAATTATATTTGTACTCAAAACTATTTGTATCTGTTCATCTTTTAGATACTTAAAAACAATTTTTAAAACTAATATTAAACCTCTTTCCACACTGGCTATTTCAGGATGAAAAGCTGAACTTTTTAATTAAAAATTTAAAAAGTGTCTTTTTTTAAACTTTATTTTCCCATTGATATAGTCAATATTTAGTCTTTTATAAGCAATATTCTTTATGCTGTTATAGATCTTTCTTTTTATAGCTGAATACCTATATTTTCACAGCACTTCATAGTTTCTGATCTCTGTAGCCAAAAAATTTGCCAATTTTTTTTCACTTCATTGCCTTTCCTCTGTTCATCTTAAATTTCATTGATTTCTACTTTTTTTTTTTTGTTTGCTTGTTTTTGTTTCTTCCACTATAGGTTTTGGTTTGCTGTTCTTTTTCTAGTTTTTTAGGACAGAAGTGTGGATTGATTTTAGGCTTTGAGGAGAAGCCTCAAAGTGCATTGTAAAAGTGCAAAATTCCTTATAAGCCCTGCTTTACTGACATCTCAGATTTTTTTCTTGCTGTTTTAGTGTTGTAATTTTTGATTGAATATTTGATGTCACCTGTAGATCAATAAAGACTGAAGTAAAGAATACTTGTACCTAGGAACAGGTGTACCTTTTCTTCAGTCAAGGTGTTTGTATTGGGGCTCTGTTCAGCCTCCTCAGGAGTTGAACTATTTTGGATCTTGGTATTGTTACTTCTGTGGACCACATTTATTACATTCCTCTTAGTGATGGGCTGTGCTTGCCTTTGGCTTAGCGTGGGAGCTGGTGTTCTAGAGGTTTCTTCAGTGTTCATGGTTCACCCTCAGCCTTCACCAGGCCCCACGTGCCTGTGTCTCAGAGGGGTTTCCCTCCATGCTCCTGCCCTTTCTCCAGGGCCTGGGGGCTGTTGGGGTGGCTATGCTAGGCTGATAGTTGAAGTAGGGCAGCTCTGTGTTGTGTGGATCATGCTTTAGCCCCAGGAAGGCCTGGAGTGCCCAATCCTCATGCGTGGGGATTCTTCTTAGTCCCTGCCCCTTCTCCTCATAGCAGTTTTACTTGATTTTGTGTCCTTTTTGGTCTTGTTGGGAGTTCTCTGCTTCTTCCCCTGCAGGAGCCACATCTCAGAGTAGGGGGTGCTTTCTTCTCCCCTTCCCCAGTAGTAGTGAGTCTTTTCCCGTGTTCTGGAATTAAGAGGGGTTCCTACCTCTCCCCCAGGGGCAGTGGATGTGGCCTGTACTCCTTGCTAGAAGCAGTGTGTCTTTGCTTTTGCTATGGGCCAATGGTGTTTGCTGCCACTGCCTAGCTTGTTGAGGCTTTTGTTTGATGGGAGACAAATGCCTAGGGAAGCAGACTGGGACCTGTTCAGTGCCTATTCTCCAGCAGCTGCTGACCATCCTGCTGCTCATGCCTGTACCACCCAGCTAGATTCTCTTCAGTCTCTGGACTTGCCCTTGTCTTCCTCATGAACACTGTGGAGGTTTGATAGAGTAGCTTGTAATGGAGTGCCATGTACTCTTGTGTCTGGGCCTGCAGCTGTTTCAAACTGATACACTTGCTCACTCATGGCCTTTAACAGTTTATTAAAGTCCTGGCTGATTTTTATTCTGTCTGCTTGTATAGTGGCCTCCCCTTCCAATGCCCAGGGTGAAGTGTATGTGCATTCCTTCTCCACTTCGAGGGCCTTGCCCTCATTTGGCTGTCTTCTGACCTCAGCTTTCTGATAGGCTCAAGGAAAAGTTACAATTTTATGGATTATCAGACTTTTCCCCATTGTTAGTTTGAGACCAGTGCAGCTTTCTGTATTTTAATTTAAAATATTTTTCAATTTTTCTTGCCATTTTTCTTTTTCTTTCCTATATTATTTAGAAGCATGTTTAATTACCAAACATTTGTGGGTTCCTCAATTCCATTGTAAGGATACATTCTGTGTGATTGACTTCTTTTAAATTTATGGAGAATTGTTTTATGGCCCATCATGATTGATTTTGGTAAATATTCAACATTTTCTTGAAAGTAATTCTTTTTTGTTGTTCTCAGGTGAAGTATTATGTAAATTGAGTCCAGTTGGTCAATAGTGTTATCTTGTCTATCCTTGCTTGTTCTGTCACTGAGAGTAAGTGTTAGAGTCTCAACCTGTTAGTGCGGGGTTTATGTGTAACTGCCTTGAATTCTGTCACACTGTGCATCAGGTATTTAGAAGCTCTGTTATTAGGTGCATCTACATTTAGGATTGTTATATTTTCTTGTTGAAGTGATCCTTTGATCACTTTGAAATGATCTTTCCTGTGTTTAATACTCCTTGTCTTGAAGTATTTTTGTTTTTCTTTCTCTAACTGCAGCCACTCTAGCTGCCTTGTGCTTAGTGTTCGCATGGTGTATATTTCTTAAAGCCTTTTGCTTTCACCTGATTTTCATTAATCTATTTAATGTCCTTTGTTGTATTATTGTTGGGTCTTGCATTTTTTTTCCCTGAGAATATCTTTCTTAACTAAAATCTGCCATCCTGTTTTTTCTTTGTCTCATATATTCTTTGCTCCTTTTTCCTGCTTTTATCTGCTTTTGGTTTGGGTATTTGTAGGGGTCAGTTTGACCTCCACTGTTGGCTTTTTGGCTAAATCATTTTGCTCTGTTATTTTAGTGATTGCTCCAGAGTTTACATTGTGGTTCTTTAAGTCCAAATAGTAATACAGTATTTAATGTAAAGTAGAAGTACCTTATACCAGTATGTTTTTACTCACGGTTTACTTTTTTTTTTGCTATTATTGCCATACATTTAATTTTTATGTTAAAAATGCTATAAAATCTTGGAAGTAATTTTCATTTAAATAAAATCTATTATAGGCATCCATATTTATAATTTCTAGTGCTTTTCATTCTTTTGTTTATTTATTTATTTAGTTTTTACATCCCTTTGTTTAAATCCACAGTTCTGACCTGTATGGTTTTCTTTCTACCAGAATAATTTCCTTTTTTATGGTATGTGTTTGCAGTGATTAATTTTCTCAGCTTTTATGTGTCTGACAATCATTATTTTGTCTTTATTTTTGAAGAAAGATTTTATTAAATATAGAATTCTAGGTTGAGAGTTTTAATTTTCTTTAATGCATTCTGTCATTATCCTCTGTCCCCTGTTATTTCTGATGAAAAATCTTTTTGTTCCTCTAGATATAGATAATTATTTCTTCACTTTGAACATTTTATTGTTTTTAAATTTTATATTTGTTTGTTGAGAAAGAGCTTGAGCTGGGGTGGGGAGAGTGGGGGATGGTGCTGAGGAAGAGGGTGAGAGAGAATCCTCAGCAGCCTCTGTGTTGAGTGCCTGACTTGGGCTCGATCTCATGACCCCGGACATCATGACCTAAGCTGAAATCAAGAGTGGGTTGATTAACCTCCTGAGCCAACCAGGTGCCCCTAATACTTTTTTTTTTTTTTAAATTACTTCTAAGCAATTATATTTTGATGTATCTTAGTATGTTTTTTGTTTATCCTGCTTGGGATCTGTTACATTTCTTTGATCTGTGAATGAATTTTTTTCCCCCAAATTCAGAAAATTTCAGGTCATTATTTCTTCACTTTTTTTTTTTTTCCTGTTTTGTCCCTTCTCTCTTGGCATTTCAGTCATATATATGTTAGCCTCTTTGATATTGTCTGACAGATTGCCGAATTTATTTGCAGATGTTTTTTTAATCCTCTAGTCTTCTCATTTTAAAAAAGGTTTTTCTTTAAATTTACTTGCATGTTTTAATAGCTATTTTAAAGAATGTACTTGCTAAGTCTATCACTGTAATCTTTGGGTTTATCTGTACTAACTTACTTGCTCTTTCTGTTTTCAGGTTCCTTTTCATTGCTTCTTTGCATGTCTAGTAATTTTGACTGGATGTTGGATATTGTACATTTTAGGTTATTTTGTGATTTATCTTGTAGTAGTATTCCTTTAAATAATGTTGGACTTACTTCTGACAGTCATCTGAGTTACTTGAGAATCATCTTGGTTCTTTGCGGACCTCACTCATGGGCAAGGTTAAGCCAATGTTAAGGTATGCCTTTTTTGTGTCTCCAATGCTTCTGCTGTTCTCACTCAGAACCTGAAGATTTCCATACTTCATGTGATTGCTGGGAATTGTTTAGCTGATAGCTCTGTTTTTTGCTTTTTTCCAACCTCAAGGAATTTCATTTGATTCATGCTTAGCTTAGTGGTCAGCCAGGGATCCACAGAATTCCTATTAAGAGTTTTGGAGCTATTTCTTGGGGCAACTTTCTTCTCACATGTGCTTCCTTGAACATCAGATTCCACTGGTTCATCTCTGTCTCCTGTAGTATGTGATACTTTTAAGTGTTCTATTTGGGTCCCTGCCCTGTGGTCATGAGGTTGCTGCTTGGGATACTTCCAGTATTGTCTTAGATCCAATCTCCTTTGCTTTCCTTCTCTGGGCTGACAGTTCCTATTCTATGTGTTGTTCAATTTCTGAAAATCATAGTTTGCTATATGTTTTTCCCAGTGTTCTAGTTGTTTACAGTAGGTCCTAGTTACTCTACCACGGCTGGAATGTTAATTGTTTACTTTATAATTCTTGAACCTGTATCAATCTGAAAATTTTTTTAAAGATATGTTTATTTATTTATTTGACAGACTGAGAGAGATCACAAGTAGGCAGAGTGGCAGGGAGAGGGAGTGGGAGAAGCAGGCTTGGGGCTTGATCCCAGGATCTGGGAACATGACCTGAACTGAAAGCAGACGCTTAACTGACTGAGCCACCCAGGCGCCCCTGAATTTCTGTTTGATAATGAAAAGCATGTATTTTTAGAAACTTTTAGAATTACACCATTCTTATGTATAATGCCATTTCATATATATATATATATATATATATATATATATATATATATATATATTTTAAGGAACACATGACATCAATGGATCTGGTGCTGTTATTTCCACTTTACAGAAGGTGGAACTGTGATAGTTAAGGAAACTATAGGAATTTGGTTTTTGGTCTACAGTTTATATAAGCAAATGTAATTTCCTTTTGAGGTTGTTTTTTACTCTTTTTAAAAAAAGTTGTGGAAGTCTGAGTCATAGTTATTTGTCCTCTTGAAGCTACTATTGATTCTCTTTGTTTTCCGTATTTGTCAGATTGCTTATAAAGGTTGTTCTGGGATAGGGGATTTGGAAGGGTTAGAAAACAAGTTTAGATATTAATATAATTGCAGAAATTTGATTTTTTGACTGTTTTAACATCTGTGCCCTGTTTTTGTGGGAAATATCTCATTAATTCTTGGTGGATGAATCCCCTGTTTCTTTGCTTTGGTCTTCAAGATGCAAATATGTGAGCGATTGGGGCAAGGGATAAAATCTGAAACATTGATGATGCTGTCCTGGCTAAAGTGTACCTGTTACAATAGAGCTTTTATATCTTTTGTTTCTTTATTTTTCCAAGGGTGTTTTTCAGGCTTGGTACTCTTTTTCTGATTAGTCTATCTTTTTTATAGCCCCTGATGTCTTTTTTCTTCTTTCTTTTGATTGTCCTATCCCAATTTGCTTTGTATTCCTTAAGCCTTAGAACTCCAAGTGCTAGAAGGAATGTCTGACTTGGAACTAGGATCAGTATTTATTTAGTTATATATACTTAATAAGATTTCTCTTAGCCATCTCAAAAACATCCTAATTTTTTCCCTTCTTTCCCTATAGTTTTGTGCTAAATATGTTCATCTTTTCTCACTTTACAGTTATTCTCCTAATTTATAAAATGGAGATGATAACTTTGAGTATCTAGTTTGATGGCTTATTTTTACAAACATGCAAAATATATGTACACACACATATGTGAATGCAGTGTAGTGTTATTTTTATGGGAATGAGAAGGGAAGGTGATCTTCCACTTAGAATCTCCTGTGCCTGTGAGTTCATTTGGTTATTTGGTGGCACAGAGCGACAGAGGGTGTTGAAGGATGAATGAAATGATGTAGATCTCTGGCCCGTGAGGATGCCTGTCCACAAGTAGTCATCCTGACTTTGGTGGGGCATATCTATTGGAGCATGGATGTGAATGGATATGGCTAAGAAGGGATCTGCTCAGGGCGGGGATGTATTTCTCCTTCACAGCCCACTTTCCTGACCTGCTACTTCAACAAACCTCTTAATTAATGCCCTTCTTTTAAAAACAACCAATTCCCCCCCCCCCCATTCTTCCAAATAACATTATTGTATAAACTCAAATAATGACCAGATGCATAATTTTGGACATGAAAGATCCTGTCCTCTGGAGGAAACCGCTCTAATATCAGTGACTTGTCTTTGTGACAGTGGTGGCGTGCATGTTCTAGCTAATGCCGGAAAGGTCCTCAGGGAGAGAAAATCACTGAGTGGATGCTCATCTCTTATTTTGAGCAGTTACTCTAGTATAGCTCTGCTTAGAGCTGTGAAGCCATTGATCTTAACAGGCTTTTGTGGAACTTTTCTTGGCAATTCTGTTTCCACAGAGAAAGCACACAAATACATGGTAGGGATGTGTGTCTGTATGCCTTTAATTGTATCAAAACTGGCAGCAGTGAGCAAGAGGTTTTGTGATGTGCTAGTGATGTGCAAACAGGTCCCCAGTGTTCTTGTCTCCCGGTAAGGGTGGCCGCAAACTTGTATAGGCCCTCTTGGTAATTTGGAGGTGGGGCATGATTTTGCAAGCATTCTTCAGACTCTTTTTGTTAATTTTCCTTTATTGACATTCTTTTCTAATTCCATCATATTGAGGCTATATAACACATAAAAACCAAATAAAGGCACAGTTAAAACTTATATTGAATGAAATGATAACCTACAAGAGTTTATTAAAATATGCTTTAAAATTTTTTTTAAAAAGGTCTGCAGATGATGAGACATTACAGTCTGTTAACGGCTGCTACTTTGGAGAGCTTTGTCTTCAGAGGCAGCTAAAAGGGAGAGCCTTGCAGTAGAGCATTTGCTGTAATAATAACTTTAAAGATTTAATTGGACCTCTATCCAAACTCATAAGTTGACATGGAAGTTAGCATTTCCCTCATCGCCTTCTTGGATCCTTCTCTATTCTCATTAGCTTTTCCAATTTCTATTAGGTGGGCAATGTTGTATATCACCCTCTACTCTGGTGAGGACACTCTGTATCCTTTGGCACATATGCTGGGATGAGTCCCCATAGTTTCCATTGGAAAATCAAATACAAATTAGCTTTTAATATGGAGTATGATATCCCAAAAAATCTTCATTATTTTTAACTAAAATCCAAAGGAATTCTTTGCAGAGGAGATGATGTGGTTTTACTTTTGTGTTCGACTCTTTAGTTTTTTAAGCACTATCTTCGAGCTTAAATTATTTAAGTATTAATGCTAAACTCAAATGGCCTCCTTTTTTTCTTAAGACCATGAATTGTTACGATTGTTTTCACATTTGAGATTATCGAAAAGTCATATAATACATGGCACTGTCATATATTCATGGCATAGAATTATTTTATATATACCATGTTTAGTGGCCAACATATAAGCAGAAAGCACATCTTGAGAAAAAAGCTGCTTAATTAAAAATTAAACGATAAACTAAAAGTTAAATTATGCAAAACTAATAAGCTACATTTCCAAAACCAACAATTAATACACTACACTATATTCAGGAAAGATGCTTGCATTTTAACATTTGTTTTATGTTAGAATTGCAGTTTGCAGTGTGTGCTATTTTGGAACATTTATTTTGAAGAGCTCAGCATGTCTGAATTAAGGCGTAAATCAATGGTCTAAGATTTTTAATGGTTATAGAATTTATCATAGATTAAAATCCTTGATAAAACAGCTACAGTGGAAAAAATGTCCAATTTCTTTTCAGTTAGTACTAACTTCATAGCATATTTGATTACATTTATTTGTTCCAATGTACAGGTCAGTAGTGCAGAAATTCACTCAATTGACAAAGTCCTAAAGCAGTCTGTTATTTTTTTGACCAGAATTTTCCCCCTTATTTGTGTGTAATGGATGCAGGACTACAATAATGACAATTACTAAAGTTTTGAACTGTAGGAACTTTCTACAAATTGATATTAAGTAAAACTAAGGATATTTAAGTTTAAGAAAACATGATCCATTTAAAAAATTATGTGACTCTACAAAAACAGATCTTTAAGTATATGTTCCATTTTAAATAAGCTGGATGTATTAATACCCAGATTTACAAATAGCACAACTGCATTCACCATTTGTTTCTCCCCTGTTGTTCATGGTTTTTATGCTTGTGCTTGATGTTTGTATGTTTTAGACTGAGCAGGCACCTCTTTGAAAGGAGTTCTCCATATAATTAGGTATGGAAGCAGAGCTTTCCTAGGTCCATCCATCTGCCTGGTGGTCTGTGCCCTAGACATTATCATGTAACCGGTGTTAGACTCTTTGCAGGGCACTCAGCATAAAAAGAAGGATAGAGCTGTTTGAACTTTTGCCGCAAGAATGTTCAGTTTTGGTGCGAAGAGCCATAAATTGATAATCCTAAAATAGTATGGTAAGATTATTCGTGAAACATGCTGGAGGTTTTGTGAGGCCACAGAGGGGGCCTGATTAGCAGGTTGGGTTATAAATTGGGAAAGAGTATGCTCCCCTCTCCTTTAATACTGTTGTCCCTCATTTGTTGCCCCAGGCACACAAACAGGTAATACACACTGGCATTTATAGAGGGGTGCCATCACTGCGCAAAAGGCATTGGGAAGGTTTGGATCCATTGCGTTGGCAATGCTCCTTCTATAAAGAGGTGCTCCTAGTTGAGTGATGGTGCAAGCCTGCTGTCTGTACCCTTACAGCACATCCCTCCCCTTTCCTGCACCACCCCCTCCAGGACTACAGCTGGGTTCAGTTTCAAGTGTTTTCTGTGTTGCACCACAAAGGTGAGACGGGATGTTTCAACCCACGCTGAAGTGTATGTGAAGCACTAAGCAAAGAAGCCTTTAAGAGATATTGCTGGTCAAGTGTGCCTTGTGTCCTGAAGGTGTTGTTGCTACTCTCATTATTATGACTTTTTTTTTTTTTTGTCAAAGATTAAAGTCCAATGTGTTACTAAAGAAAAATGTTGCAGGGTTGGGGGGGGTCTCAGGTCCATTACCAGAAGGATGGTTGTATGTGAGAGCTCGGAGTGGTCTTAGTGATACCTGAACTTTGTCTAAGGAATTTTGGACAGTTTTGAGATTTTAAAAATGTCTCCTGGTACCCAACTACAGGTGAGCAGTTTGATTTGTTGGTAAAGTAGTGGAGAAAAAAGTTGTTTCATGCTATTTAGGGAAGCTCCTAAGAATATGGGAGGTCCTCTAGTAAATGCTTTTTGAGAGTCCTTACCACCCAGCATGCCTCTTTGGATCCTTAACTTGTTAGATTTGTATAAATCTAAGCAGGCATTTTTTAGTTGTTAGATAGGTTTTTATGGAGTAGTTTTCCCTTTTTTGTGGGAATTTTCACAGTGAAAATATTAAAAGGTATATAAGTCACATTTTAAATAACAAATCTTGTAGTGCAACACAAATTTTCTAACATCATACTATACTTATTTTATTCACAGACTAGAGGTAATTTGTGAGAGTTGGTGCTCTTGAGAGAAAATTATATGCATATGCTCCTCTTAGTAAATTAAAGTCACCCCTAAAATGTGAGTTTATATTATTTAAATTCTCATTGCCATCATCATTTACAATAAAATTAGTTTCTATAGCATAACTATTGTTATCACACTTAAAAATATACTGAATATGTCAAAGCTTTAAACTCAGGTATACTTTACAATCCATTTCCTAAAGACATTTAGGGAGTAAAATATGGTTTTTGAGTGAGTATATTTTGTTCTATTTTGTGGGGTTTACTAAGTTTAATATGCCTTTGTTTACTAAGTCCTCAAATCATCTTTGTAAAGTAAATTTTTAAATAAATTATATAGCGCATCTAAATTTGAAGGCTTTCCTTCTGCTTTCTTGAGATAAATGTTCTAGATAAAATTCATCTAATGAGTTTACCATGAACAGTTTCTACACTGCCACATCTTTGGCATTTTCTTCAGGTCAGGGTTGTCTGTATCACTCTCTGAGATGTGGGAAATGCTGAACACATGCTTTTGGTGAGGGGTGTCAGAAGTGTGATGTCACTGCATGGGGATGTCACTGTGTGGGGCATCAGCCTGTGTCAGTGTCCCCCCATCAAGGGTGCGTGGAGATAATTGTGTGGTTTGACTCTCTCCGACTCTCCCCTGAATCCTTACCTTGCCCTTGCTCCCAGACCAGAACTGTCTTCCCCTAAAGGCCATTCTTTTCAGCTTTACCTTCTCCTTCAAAATGGTGAGCTGTTTCTGTGATGAAAGAGGACATGTGGTCCCTAAACTGTGTTAGTTAGCTTGGTAGAGAGAGTCCTCTTGAAAGAAGAAGTGCTGCTGTGCTAACATGGGATTGTTGTCTGCGTTTTTTTTTCTGGACAGCAAGATTGTAGTTTTGCTTCTGGAACCTATTCTTTTTTTTTTTTCCTGTTAAAATTCAACTATCAAATATTTAAAAATATTTACTGGTATTCTAATGGTACTGGGCACTTAGTAGGTGCTGTGGATTGGATTGTGTCCTCAGAATTCAAATTTTCAAGCCTGGATCCCCAGTGTGACTGTTTTTGGATTTAAGACCTATAAGAGTTTATTAAGATTAAATGAAGGCATAAGGGTAGGGCCCTGAGGGCACCTTTCTGGTGCCTTCTCTTATAAGGACACTTACTTGTACTCTCTCCCTCCTCCCCCCACCTCCTCTCTGTCCATCAGTCTCCCCCCCCCCCCCCATGAGGATACAGTGAGAAGGTAGCCATCTGTAAGTCAGTAAGAGACTTTTTTCCAGAATCTGACCATGCTTGCACCCTGCTCTTGGACTTGGCTTTCAGAACAGTGAGAAAAGTTCATTAAGCCACATAGTCCATGTATTTTGTTAGCACTCAGAGCTGGCTGAGACAATAAATAATTGCCAAGTACTGTTGGCACTGAGCTTGCCCTCCTAGAATCAGTTTGTTGATCAACTCATCAAAAGGGTGCTCGCTTCAGCAGCACATATACTAGAATTGGAATGATGCAGAGAAGATTTAGCATGGCTCCTGCAAAAGAATGACATGCAAACTCATCAAAAGGAAGCAACTGGTATTGCAAATAGTGAGATAACTAATTGCAAAGAGAAAACAACACAGGATGGTTGAATTTTCCTGTATGTACTATTTTCTGGCTACTTGTAAGTGGAACTCTGGATTGAATTTTACTGTGACTCATGGTATGGACATGTGTCATGTACGGATAAGTGTACAGATTGATGAATTTTCATAAAATGATATACCCAGCATCAGGACCAAGAGACACTGCAGTACCAGAAACCTCTTGCTCCTCTCAGCTGTGGCTGAGACCTCCTTCCCTTTTCTGTCATGGGAGGTAACTAGTATAGCTAACTTTCACCATTTTTGAAGTAGGCTGTTTCTTCCACATGGTGGCTTCTGATTTGAATCTAATCTTCAACCTGACCCTGATTTCTGCCTCTGCTTTTTTTTTTTTTTAAACCTTTTCTTTCTATTCTACCTTCTTTTATATTGTTGGCTTTTAACCTGTTAATCTAGTCTTGCTTCACACTCCCAACCCCTACCCCATTTCTTCACTGCATTGTGGAGAGAAAAGACTATTTTACAGATTTAGGAAATAGATTTCATAAGCCCTATAAATAAATAAAATGCCTGTATCAGCTTTATTTTGTACATCGTGAAATCAAACTTCAAAGTAGAGTTTGTGGTTTAATTTGCTTATGTTTTAGCTTGGTATGCACATAGACCTCTGTGGGGTGCCATTTCAGCTACCATTATTATAGTGAAAATATCTATAAAGGAGACATGCCTGTGAATATTCCATTTTTGAATGCTCTTCTAATGAGGTATTAGATCAGAGGTGGCATTACATTTTGGAGGGGCTGCTGATTAAATGCAGTTTGCATATTATTACATTGCTTTTTCAGTTGACATCAACTTTCTGGTGTGATACCAGCTCTGTGTCAAGAAGGATTCATAGCTCTGAGTTTAGATGTGAAATGGGAAAGGTGCTTGTGTCTTATTTGTGCCTTGGTCAGTTTTTCGTATTAAATACGTCTCCGATATTTTCAATGGCAGTTACCCAAAATGTATAATTTAATAGGCAAGTGCTTCATTTTTTACACATTCAAGAATATTCAAATTCATAAACGAGATAAACATGTATTATCTATATCTTAAAAACATTGCAATTTTATCTATATTTCATTGATTTTTTAATAAAGTAGTAAATATTCTGCTTGAAGTGGAAAAAGCCTAAAGAAGAGTAGATTTTATTGAAAGTGTAACATGAGATACATTTATTTTTATTTTATTTTATTTTTTTTAAATTTATTTATCTGATGGAGAGAGAGAGAAGCAGGAGAAGTAGCATAGGCAGAGGGAGAAGCAACTCTCCGTGGAGCAAGGAGTCTGATGCAGGGCTGGGTCCCAGGACCCCAGGATCAGGACCTGAGCTAGAGGCAGAATGACGCTCAGCAGACTGAGCCACCCAGGCATCTGGAGAAAATTTATTTTTGATTTACATTCTTTCTAATGCACACAAATGAGTTTTATATATTGGCTAAAGTGCTAGAAGTGGGATGACATACACAGACTTATTTATATGTCAGTGTATCTCATATTGCATATAAACACATGATGCATGTACCTATACTATACATGCACACTCATACAGACATGTATAGATCTGGGACTGTCAATTACAGGAGGTGGCGGTCTTACTATCTCAAGTTCTATGAAATGCTAAAGCAGCTTTAGCCATCATATATATATATATGAATACATGACAACTCTTTATGAAGTGTAAGTTTGCATTTTCTTGCTTAAGTTGCTGTTCTGTTTGCATTAACAGCTTTAGTGTAATGTTTTGATGCCTTAGACCCTGTAAGAGTCTTGTATTTGGGAGAAGGTGGAGGAAAAGGGATGGCTGTGATAAGGCGCTATGGACTTGCAGGTACACTCATCTGTAATTTATTGTACCTGTGATTTTAATAGCAAACATGGTAGGAATATGTTTTTATGATGGCAGGTCTTTTTCTTTCCATTAAGATTCTGTTTCTTCTCAGCTCACACAGACCCCAGTACTATGCTTAGAAGACTGACCCTTCCCTAGTTGCATTTTCATATCACCTAAATATCATTGCATTTAATGTCAAATACATTTTGAACAAGTTATTGCCACATTGAGTTAGAGTCTCAGTAGGTTTATAGAGGATTGATAGATAATGATATGTTTTGGTGTCTTGATTTCAGACTTTTTTTTTTTTTTTGTAATCTCTGAAAGTCCAGCTGTCATTAAAGTACCCTGGATTAAGCTCAGGGAAGATTGATTTCTGCTACAGTCTGTTGGAAGTGGTTGAGTGGAGAATATTGAGAGAGTGGCATCATGGGGAATGAAGACTATGATGTGGTGCCATAGACTGTGGTTTAGTTGAGTAGGATCCCCCTTGGAAATAGAAAGTTTTCAATTGCCCATATGCTATTCATTCTGTGATAGCCCTTAAAATTTATTATATGCCTTAGAACAGCTTCAGATGGAGTATATAATTATGGCCCACATCTAATGTCCTATGAATGTATATTTGTAGATTAAAAATTATGTTTTAAAATATGGGTCAAGGTTTGTTTTTTTTTTCATATAACTTGCCCTATTTTGAATGTGGCTTATTTGGTGGGGAAAAAACATATCTTTCATTGTAGAAAAACTCAGAATTCATTTATACTGGTGAAATTGTATTTTTGTCCTTTATTAGTGATTAAATAAGATAGGAATATATTTAAAAATTAATAGCTTGTGTCTTGTAAATAGAAAGAAAACAAATACTGGACATTTTTGACAATATGAAAATTAAAAGAAATAGGTTAAATAAGGTCTTGATGTGAGATGTGAACTTTCTTTCACAGGTGAGAACAAAGTCTATGCATATAAAACAGGAAACTGTAGTTACTATTTATAGATGAAAGAATACTTTCTATTGTATCTCTTGGACTCTATTTGCACTGACTTGTCTGGGAGCCAGTGTCCTTGTCAGCTACTAAAGATCATTTTCTTGCTTTCTTTTCCTAGTTAACAGGTCTGATGTAGACTGGAGCATCTAATTCTGTGTGTCTCCCTCTCGGTCCCACCTACTCAGTGTCCTAGGTACATATGACTCCATAGCATATGGCTTATCATGGCTATGGGTGCTTTGGATTATGATGTTAGGTGGCGATATATTTTAAGGCTAGTTATATAAACATGAGAAGTCCAGTCAGGAAATTCTTTAACATCAGGTCATTTTTACAGGATTTATTTGTGGATTTATTTGAAGGATTCATACCATCTTTGTCACTGTCTTTTAGTTTATTTATTTTATTTTTTATTTTATTTTAGAGCAGGAATGGGGGAAGGAGTGGGGGTGGAAGAGAGAGAGAGAGAGAGAGAGAGAGACAGAGAGAGAGAGAGAGAGAATCTTAAGCAGATTGCATGCTGAGCACTGATGTGGGGCTTAATCCCATGACTCTGAGATCACAACCTAAGCTGAAATCAAAAGTAGGTTGCCTAATGGACTGAGCATCCAGGCGCCCCAATCTGCAATAAATTCGTAAAATTAACTGTAAAAGACTCCCATGTCCTTCAGTCCTGTTAGGTGAGATGATCTCTATTCCCTGGATCTGGTCAACCCAGAATTCTGTATATTACTCCTTATTGGAATGTTCATTTATTCCTCTATTCTCTCATCCATCCCTTCAACACATGTTTACTAGGTGCCTGATATGTTCTTGGTGTGGGGTTCAGCTCTGAACAAAACTGGCCATATCACTTCTCTGGAGAAAAATCAGGAAAGGGATTGAGAGTTGAGAGGGTGGAGGTGTTATTTTAGATAAGGTGACTGCCAAGTCTGGTGTCCCTGCAAGGACTACAGGGGCAGGGAGGGGGCCCCTTTGCTGCTGGTGACCTGTCTTCATTCACAGCATCCAGCCCTGCAGGCAGACTGTGTTTACAAGTTTAGTGTCTTTCCCCCCAAGCCATGCTGTGAACTCGAGGAAGACAGAGACAGTATGTGCTCGGTTTGCCTAACATACTCCTAACACGTAAGAGTGAGTTCCCAGTAAACAGTGTCTAAGAAGTTGATTAAATTTTTAGTTACCTTAAAACACCTATATATTTTAAGAAATCAGGTGGTCGTTGCCTTCTTGAGGAAGACTTCTTGTCTTTTCCCAACCATGGTGCCCATGTAGTAGTGGTCTGATGCATCGACACACACTAAGGTGACTGTTTCCTCCTGGAAGGGCCGTTTTTGGGTGTGTGGATGGCACCTGCTCTGCTGTGTGCATCTCCTGCCTCATGGGATGCATTCCATCATAATTGCTGAATGTGTTCCATATTTACTTGAATGATGTAACTTGTAATGGCAAGTTAAATGAATGTTCAAAAGCAGCATGAATTCATATTTATCCAGAAAATCTAGTAAAACACATGCAAGTGTAGATACTATATTCATTTTTACTGGCAGAGTCTCAGTTCTTTCTAACTTTGAACAATTTTCTTTTTTGGCAACTTATTAATATGCATGATATTATCTAAAAAAGGCATGAGATTTCATCGTGGTGAAAGAAATAACAGAAAGAAATGAAAAAAATCCTGAACTGGTGCTGTCTATATTAATAACATTTATATAAGTACATTCAAAGATGAAGTTGCTGTTTTTGGTAATCTGGCATGAAAAATTAGTTTAAATTTATATGCTAGCAAATGGCTAATGAAAGGAAACAGTGACTTACTCTGGCTTTTAACAGTTGTTTTACAAACCACAGCAGCCTGCGTGGGCATTAAGTCGTATCTTGCACAGGTGTAGAGAGGTTTGTTTCTTACCATCTTCTAGTAATCCCATAAATTATTGTATATTGGGGTGTCACAGTATTTCTTCAGAATTTCTTTGTATCTTCTGTCATAAAGCCTGTTTACAACTTAATTCCAACTTCTGCTTGTAACTGTTGTGTTTTTAAGCGAATAAGAAGCATGTTGCTTCAGGTGTATTCCCAGAACTGGTAAAGAATCGAGAATTGTGGCCAATCAGCTTTCTTTCTGCTGACCTTTTTCTTTTGGGCCCCCTGATAAGTTTTGAAAGGGAGAGCTGGTTGTAGCCCTTTCCAGGGGAGCCTGCCTGGTGTGATGGCAGGTTCAGATCAAGCCCAGAAGTGTCTTCTCGTCCTTCGTTCCTACCTTCTGCCAGCTTGCTGTATGGCTGCCACAACAGTAACCTCACACGCGGCTTGATTGGTGAGGATTTACATGTGTGCTAATTAGAGTGGAATAAATGAGTGGCTGTTTGCTGCATTGCCATAAAGGGTGCCCAGATGTACACACTACATGAACATAATGTGCCCAGGCATGGCACATCAAAGTTTGTCAGCCGCATTACCTCAGCAGGCTTAGGGCCTGTCGCAGAGAATTTGCTGATCATCGTCCCCTATGATTTAGTGTCTTACTTGGTGAAAGTGAAAGACCTCAAAACCATGTCTTGGCAACAGGATTTTTGATCCTTTAGGAAAAAAAAAACAAAATATGTTTAAGCTTAACTGGGAATAAAGAATAGACCTTAAGCAATGTATATTCAAAAGATGATTTATTATATTTTGAAATATTTTCCAGTAAAGCAAATAAAATATCAAGTAAATTGGCATAATTGAATAAATTGAATTTTTAGGACTTGTATACACATCCGTCTTTTAGGTGGAATTAAGCCATGTTAGAACCACCCATGCGTTTGTCTGATGAAAGATGGAGCATGGAATGATTCCATGTAAATTTCAGAAACACTTATCTAGAACTTTACTGTGCATAAAATATCTCTATATGTGTTTAGAAATCTGCAATATATCTTCTTTTTAAATGTACAATTAATACTCGAATCCCCTGTGTTGCATGTATGCACAAAATCTGTAATATCTGATTACTTTGACAAGTAATTTTGTAGTTACATGTTCATAATATTGATAATGTATTAATGTACAATGATTAAATGGTTAAGCTGCCACATTAAAGTTATGAGCAGGAACATTTATCCAGCACAGGGAGGTGGGAACAAAGCCTGTCTGTTCACAGATGGCGTTATTCAATCTCTGTGTCACTCTGTAATGTTAGCCTGAGAGTGTTGACTCTTAGCTTTGATACTGGGCTGCACTCGAGTGACCCAATACAGTTCAGTGATAAGGTTAAGTTAATTACTGGATCCGGGCTGTGCAGCTTCCACATGATTCTTGGCGGAGAAAGATTTTGATGCCTTTTGCTTTAATTAAGCAGATATAATGGGGTTTTGAAATAATCCTGTCATTATCAATAAGCATCCCATGTTTCTTCCAACTTTGTTATATGTACTCTAGAAGCAAAGTTCTGTGAAGGGAATGAAGTTTTTCCATTATTGTCTGCATTGAAATGTTCCTTGTTAAACATGTGATCAGTTCAAATTGTGTATTTTAAAGGAATTTTGACCTGAAAAAGCCTGTTTGTAACTTCTGTTCAAAAGATAATTGTTTTGTTTATTCATATAAAGATACTAAAGATGAAACTGTCACTGCAATTTTGTGCTTTTACATTTGTGATATATTTTTTCACTCAGTTTTTTAAACTAGGACAGATAAATTCTAACTTTAAAACGTTTACCATAATATTTAAGGTTTTAGGGCTTTTGCATATTATCTCTATTTATTGATTTGATTAATCCTATAGAGCTTACATAATATAGTAGCAAAGTAAAAAATGAAGAAATACTGTAAACTTTTCATTTTTTCGTCATGTAGGAGTATTCTCATTTTGACATTTTAAAAATTCTAATGAATATAGAATTATTGTTTGGGTAGAAATATAGGATTACACATTTTCTTCTTCTTCTTTTTTTTTTTAATGGGCATATCTAATATGTGACTAGTGTAGTTTGGGAAAATGTTACAATGTTTTTTATTGAGTTTAGGTTTGCTCCCCACTATCCTTAGTAGGTTCCTTTTCCCACAGCTGTTCTGATGCTATGAGGACAGGACAGAACTCACCCTTGGCCTTGTGCAACATGTACTTAGTAACTGTGGCACTGTCAACATCGCCCCTCTTCTCTGGGTGTTACTGAAGAATTTGAGTAATATTTCTTTAAATATACCTCACAGTGATGCTAGAGGCAAATGAGGTAATCAGAAAGAGCTGGAAGTGTTAGTCGTTTGTTCTTGTTACCTAGTACATGTTTACTGATGTTCACTAGCTTCTAAGTTGACAGAGTGAGTTAATCATTGTCTTTGACTTTTGCCCTCTGCGTTTTAAGTAAAGAAGTGAGCCTGAGTGGAAAATGGAGAAACAGTCTCTGCAAACACAGGTTAGAGTACTCAAACTTAGTCTGCATATGAAGTCATTATTACAGGTAGGATTGACAATGACTCGTTCTTCACTCTACTAGCTGATTGGAAAGAGTCTTTTAAAGTAAGACTCTGGTTATTTTTTTCTAATGTCCTGTCAGAATGAGACACCAGTTTAGAATGAATGATGGAGACACCTGGGTGGCTCAGCGGTTGAGTGTCTCCCTTTGACTCAGGGCCCAATCCCAGGGTCCAGGATCAAGTCCCACATCAGGCTCCTGCAGAGAGCCTTCTTCTCCCTCTGTCTATGTCTCTACCTCTTTTTTTCTCTGTCTCTCATGAATGAATAAATAAATAAAATCTTAAAAAAAATAGAATGATGAATTTTCTCTATCCCTTCTCCACGGACTTTGTTTCCTAGGGAGGGGATACAAAACTTCAAAATTAAATTTAGATTTTAACTAGTATCCCCTTTTAATCTAGGTTATTTTGGTTTGTAGAATGATATAACCCTTTTTTTCCTTCTGCCTCCTAGGACCTGTGACCGTATTCTGTTACTGCCGCAGTGGGTAGTTAAGATTTCAGTGGAACTCAAGGTTGCTGTCTATTTACCTTAAAATAGGGAGATTATGGTGGATTCAGGGTGACATAGGGGTCCTTCCATGTGGGGGAGGTTGTGGCACATAATGTAAGAAGGACTCCCCCACCATTGCTGGCTTTGATGATGGAGGAAGGGGTCCTTAGGCAACAAATGTGAGTGGCCTCTAGAAGCTGGAAAGGGCATGCATGGATGGGTATCTTCCCCTAAGAGCCCCCAGAAAGGGTTCTTCTGAAGTATAGATCTAGGAAATAATATGTTTCTATTGTTTTAAGCCACTACATTTGTTATAATTTGTTACAACAGCCCTAATACAGTTATATATACTGCAAAGCAAAATTATCCATTAAAATTTATTTATAAATCTTTTTATTAAAGATTTAAAACATTTTGTTAATATTTATTTAATTTTGATTTTTACTGTAGACTTCAAGAGAACCCAGGGTGTGTGATTTGGCCCTGCATGCTTTAGATACGTTTCTTGGCCATTTCATGGCTAGTATTGTGCAGCCGTGTGTTAGACACCTTTAGAATGTGGTTATTAGGCAGGTGGTGTAGTTGGAAGTCTTGGGTTCATAGTCCAGCTTCTGTATCTTAGTTATAGGAAAGTGCCCTTAGCTTCTTTACCTCAAAGTGAGGAAATGATGTGTCTTTTGAGGAGGTGATCAGGTGATGTATGTGTATGTGGGTCAGAAACTATAAAATGCTGCCTGTACACTCTGTTATTAAGACTCCATCTTTCGTTTTAGCCTCAGTGTGTGACATTGGGGAGCTCTGCACAGCAGCGGTTAGGGACTATGGATTCTTGCTCTTGGGTTCCCTGGGGCTGGCAGAACTTACCTTGCTGCTGTGTTGGCTTTGCCTTGACTTGGAAAATCGAAGAGACGCTGCCTTGCTTCTCTTTGGCCTCATCTGTATGACTGCTGAAGAATTGGGAGTGTAGCTATTCGTTTGCATTTCCCCAGAGCTAATTTGCTACTTTTCTTTTTCATTCTTGTCAAACATTTTAAGTTTAAAGAAAATGATTATTTTCCATTTATAGGAGTTTCTGACATACTTTATCTTCCAAAAGTTCAATTCATTTAAAATTAATAAGGTTATTGAACAGTGGCTGTAGTGGGCATGGAAGGTAATCCATCCCCGTCCGTGCCCTCCCTGTAATCCTCAGTAGCACCGGTGTCAGATACTGGCCCAACAGAGCGTGCACCATGCCAGAGGCACACGGCCCACTAGCTGACTTGTCCTGGGGAAGTCGCAGGAGATGTCACCGAAACATCAAAGACACATGGGAGTCTTCTGTGTGCATAGAGGAGGCGAGGAGGTAGCAGGTTGGAAGCGTAGCTGTTTCAGATCCGTGCGGCATCCCAGTGTGTAGGGCCTGAAGGAGGGAGAGAGGAGCACAGGGAGGGAGACAGGGCTTTCTGTGTCAAGGGCTGTGGAGACAGCATGCTTTACTTGGTACTGTCCCTGCGGTTGTGGGGAGGCTGGTGGAGTTGTCTGATCTCTCCGCCACCCCTCGCCCTGAAGTTTGTATGTGAGACACCCACTTCAGTGACGGAGGCTTACCTGGGGAGGCTGCTGCAGGGGGCTGGGGGTGAAAGCTCCCTGGAGCACGGGGCAGCAGGGTGGGTACATGTTTGCTGTGGAAAAGACAGGGCTGAGGTCCCAACAGAAGGAGAGCTGGGTGAAGCACGCACTGAAAAGACTCTAGAGGACTGCCTGGGAGTGCACAGCCGGCCAACCAGCTCCATGGAAGCAGGCTTTGGAAAGGAGAGCATGACACATCTGTGTTTGTGGCCTGTGGCTCTTCCAGGAAGAGGTGCTGAGATGAAGAGGAAGGGAGGCAGTGGAGATGCAGGCAGTGAGTTGGCCTGAGAACACCCAGAATGAGAGAATGACTGGGGGATACCCCTGGGGAGGTTCATAGCTCAGCCAGGGACATGGAAATAGACACTGGGGCCCTGGCAGGTTCCTGCTCAGTACATGGCCAGGATGACATCTGAAACGTCTGTTGTTCTTTCTGAAATAGCGGGGAGCAGGGCATGGAAGACCGCCTAGCTCAAATACTTGCTGTGTTGATGACTGCATGTCCCCTGGGGGTACTTTAATGCTTCTTGTCCTGTGCAGTCAGACCTAGGGTTGGTGTTCTTCAAACACTTGTGCACGTGTAAAATTGCTTATCTCATACTTTATTCCATTTTAGGTAAAAAACACACGAGGGATTTGAAATGAAAGATCTCTAAGATTATCAAAATTCTAAGACTTTTTATCAGGTTAAGTTTTTGAATATATGTTCAATTAACACCTTCACAAACCCCTTTAGACCAGGAACTGACATGGGGGCAATGTTGTACATTGAAAACATCAATCCCGTTATATATTTGCTAAAGTCCAGAGAAAAGCTTACTAGGTTTCCCTAATGTTCCTTTTATATAATGCCCTGAAATTGTACATTACATGTACATTATTATGTGATTAAAACATATTTTCGGGCAGCCCAGGTGGCTCAGCGGTTTATCTGCCTTCAGCCCAGGGTATGATCCTGGAGACTCCGGATTGAGTCCCACGTCGGGCTCCCTGAATGGAGCCTGCTTCTCCCTCTGCCTGTGTCTCTGCCTCTCTCTCTCTGTGTCTCTCATAAATAAATAAAATCTTAAAAAAACAAACATATTTTCAATTAGATCTTAAGTCACTAGGTAAAAGGGATTTTTAAAAACATATATGAGATAGCTATTTTTTCAGACACCCTCCTCCAGTAAGCACGTTTGACTTAGGCATTTGGGAAATGTGGCTCAACTTGTTTTGTTCTGATATATTAACATTCATCATGAAATAACTCTTTGGGCTTTAATGTGGGGGAAGGTTTATTAAAAGAGAAATGTCCTCCTGCTCTCTGTCTTTTAATGATTAAAACAAAACATAATAGCTCCCAAATTTTGTAGCATTTAAACAAAGATCGTATATTATAGGGAATAGCTTATGTTTTAACAATGCATGATGTCCTACTGTTTCATTACTAATGGGTATGTGACAGTGATAGTCATTGCAAATATTTTAAATTTAGAACAATTTAACACCTTGCAGATAAATTATTGTGCAATAGCCATTTCTTTTAAGTGACAGTTATAGGACTTATCCTTTGAATACTGTGTTTCGCATAATATAGCAGAAGTAAAAGTAATGATCAAAAGACCAAGGTTGGTATGTGACATTTCCTAAAAGGCTTGAAATAACTTGGCATTGTATATTAACATTCAGAAAACACAGTCATGCCTCAACACATTAAGCTTCTTATGTATTTCAGCTGAGGTGGTGATTTTTACTTTTGGACATATTCTAGAAAAGCTATTTGAAAAGTTAACTTTCTCATACCAACTGAAGCAAGAGTTTGATTAGTTTATTATAAGAATATTTTCTTTCCTCTTTTTAATAAGATAGGATAAGCAGTAGCTTCATTTGTTGTTGGAAAAAGTGTAATTGCAAAAATTAACTTGTCATACACCACAGCTCAGCACAGTAACTTTCTTATAAGTCCATGGTCACAGTATGTTTTTGCAATTCAGCATCTGCTCTGTGGGATACTGATGGCTTCTATGAAGAAAAGTACCAGGGTGAGCAATTAAATGCAAAATGACAGCATAAAATATGATCATTATGGTTTACAAAAGACACATTTATGAATTTTGCAGATAACTGTCATTTTTCTACTCATATTTTTTCTTGCTTTGTTAGCTTAATAATTTCAGTACAATTTATTTTTTTTCTTTTAAAAAGTGAATAGCACCATTTTATTATTCTGGCACTTGTTTATATGTCTTTTTTGTTTGTCACTTGTGAAGATTAATGATAACTCTTTCACTGTCTTTTGACACAGTACTTTCAACTTTATTTCAAAATTGAAGAGTTTAAAAAAATACAAGGCAGTTGTATTTTAAAAGTAAAAATTCTATGATTATTTAGTATTTTATTATATGCGGATTGTATAATATTCACCACCTGGGAATAAGGTTTGCCAGTAGTTTGCTCGTAGCACAGGTAGTATTTTGGAGTATTTTTTGCAGCTTCACCTCTTTGATTTGGTAGGGGGTAAAACAGTGTTGACTCAGGAAGTCATATGGGACATGTGGAAAGTTGTATTTCCTTTGCTTTTACTTGTAAAATGTATTCTGCATACAGTGAAATCTCTCTCCATTGTGAAGAGGGCTCACTCTGAGGCAAGCTTCCTTGTGACCCTGAAGCTCCCCATTGTCCCCCCCCCCCCGCCCCTTGTTCTCCCTCTGCAACTCTGCAGCCCTGTCTACCTTTCCAGCCTTACCTCGCACTGCTCCTTCTCACGGAGACCTGCCTGTCAACCAGTTACCTTCATCATTTATGTCGTCTCCGATCTCACTTTCTTTTACTTCTGTAGTATCCCTATTCTCTGGGATACTTTTTTTTTTTTTTTTTTAACCATTTGGTTAAATTCAACCTGAACTTGGAAGGTGTGGTTCAAACTCTACCCTTTCCATGAAGACTTTGGTAATCTCCACTGTCAGCCGGAACTTCTCTCTGTGTTCCTGTGGCATATCTTGGGTGTATATCATTGTTATCAAAATGTGCTTTGCAGACAGAACCTAGTTTATGTTTTTTCATTAATTAAGAAAAACTATATTTACTGAAATCCTACTCCATGCCAGGTATTGTCCTGGGCCCTGGGATACCGTGGTGAAAGTTGATTTCCTCTGTTCAAGACTGTCATGTAGTGTGTTCAGATGCAGTGCAGTCAGGACAGTAGTGGGCGCCCTGGGAGTATGGGAGTGCTCAGCAGAGCACTGCTCCATCCTCAGGATCTTTAGGAGGAGGCTGCACGACTGAGACCTTGGGACAGGAGAGCACAGCCATAGACCACCTGTGGGCCACCTCGACCAGCGCTCACTGAATCATTGAGGACTTACTGTCTCACAATGTCTTTTTTTAACTTCCTAAGTTTTTGGCTTTTGGAACCTTGCATAACATGATTTAATATTGTCTCAATGACTCAGCATTGTTATTTTGTACATTTCCATGTTGGGCTCTAAGAAATCATGTCCTCCAGGCATTTTGACCTGGAGAAGTATGTTTTTAAACATCTGAATGATCCCTGACTTCCTTTAAGTTTTTCTGTCTGCTTTTTTTTTCTCCCCTTTTCTCATCGGACTGTTATCATTTACCATTAATAAGAAGGCAATGACTCAGGTTTATCAGTATCAGGAGAGGGTCATGGGTCTGAAGAAAAAACATAGAGACGTCTTCGATCCCAGTACTTAAATTCAGACATTCTCTTTAAATAGATGTTTTGCTGCATGCAGCCCTTTTGGCAGGTTTCTTATTTTTAGCTAAGTCTTGGTGGGTGATGTTGATGCCTTTGATGAGGTTTTGATAGCTTGGTTGTTAATTTTTTCCCTCTGTCACGATTCAGATCATTTTGTTTTCATTGCTCTCCTGACGTGGTCTGTCCTATTTTGTTTTACCACAGAAATGCTCTTAGATGGTTTATGTTTTGAGAATTAATAGACAAGGCTTATTTTAGCCATTTGTTCTTATAAGCCTTTTTTCAATGATGGCATCACAGCAGGCATTTTTTTTATTGTGATCAGTTTTGAATAAAGTATATCAGTTTTATTCATTATGAATTTTATTTATTAATGGAATCAGGTCCATGAATGATGAATTTAGGAATGAGTGCCACCCCGTGAATTAATTGCTGTTTGTTTCACAGGAAGGCAACATTAGGACAGCATTGTGCACGTGTCATTGTGTGTATATTTAAATACAGAGACATATACTATACTGTCCGTTGTTGTTAATGTCATTCTTGTCTTTACCTTTTAAAAACATGTGAGTACACACATATGAGAGAGGGAGTGTGTGTGCACATAGGTGTTTTTTTTTTTTTTTTTTAGCATTTCTAGATTGGCCCAGTGATTTTAATCTAACCTTTTCCACTGGAGTTTTAGGTATGTAAAAATTCTGTATCAGAATAGCAGTTGAAATGCCGTCATTGTGTTTCATAGTGCAATTACTTATTGTGACAATTCCTATTAAGGAAGAGTCTGTTTTCATCAGCTTTTTTTTGGACAGAAATATTGTAAGCCTAGACTATACTCCTGAGTCTGTTAGGCAATCACACTTTCTTTATACTTTAGTGTTAGATTAGCTTTGCATTTTGTGATTCTGAGTACACAGACATGAAATATTCAAGATGAAGCAGACAATAAAATTTACTTATTTTCCATATGATAACAGGTGCTTCTTTCAGTAATAAAACTGAATTATGTATATGGGATGAGATATGGGGTCATTTTTTATGTAGTCATAATTATATAATTTATTTGTATGAATGGTTTTTATAGTAAAATCTGTTAAGGTTTTATCTTCTTACACTCAGCACAGATTTAAGGTTCAAAACAAATTAAAAGAAACAAACCTAGAGATCTTTAAAAAAGTGTTGCTTGTTTATATTTACAAATTTTCCTTATTATTTAAATGTTAGTACTTTTAAGCAGGTGTATAAGGCTTATGTACTTTAAAACCCTTGTTTGTTCATTCACTATTTTTTTTACTATTCACTTGTTTCTTTCTTCAACAATTTCATTGCAGAATAATTTTAGTACAGAAAGGGGCATCCATTTAAAGTGTATGGTCTGATGTGTTTTAACAGTTCCCTGTACCTCTGAAGACATTAACAGAATGAAGATAAAAGAAATTTCTGTCAGTATCTCTGGGCCTCTTTGTAGCCCATCACCCCTGGAGGCCACAGGGAAACAATGACCTGCTTTTTGTCTCCTTAAATTAATTTGCAGCATCATTTAGTATGGACTCTTGTGTAAGTCCTTGTGTGGACATATGTTTTCATTTCTTAGGTGTAATTACCTAGGAGGGGAACCACTGGGGTTTGCAAGGACTCTGTGCTTCCTGCTTTCGCAGGCTGCCTTCAGGTTGTCTTCTTTACCTTTCAGCTGTGCTCTGTATTCGTAGTCCTTAGCATATAGGCCTGGCACAGTATTTGGTTACATTTATGTTTGCACTATTTTAAATGGAATTTTATGTTGTTAATCTTTAAAAGTATAATTGATTTTTGCATGTTAACTTTTGTCCTTTGAATTTCTTAAATTCACTCATTTGCTTTAGAGCGTGTGTGTGTGTGTGTGTGTGTGTGTATATATATATACACACACATGTATGTTCATAGCCTAAGGGCTTTTTGGATTTTTTAATGTAAATCATATTTTTTTATGAATTGGGAGTAGTATTATATTTATTCAGTATTTATGCCTTCACTTTTTTTGTCCTTCATTTTTAGTAATATCTTCTTAAAAGAGGTTTGGTATGTTAATATGCCTGCTCTAGCTGTCTTGTGGTTACTGATTGCATGGAATAGTATTTCCAATTTTTTATTTTGAATATATTTGTCTTTTTGAAACTGTTTCTCTGTAACACATAGTTTTGGTCTTTTTCCTTTCATACAATCTGATAATTTATTCTTTTTAACTATGGTATTTATTTTATTAACATGTAATATAATATAGTTGGTTGGATTTATCCTTTCTGTTTAGCTCTTCATTATTCTATGTCTTGTGTATGTTTTTCATCTGTTCCTCTTTTTTACTTTGTTATTCCATATTGAATGTGAACCCAGTCAGTTGTGTTTATCTGGGAGCATCTTTCTTGCCTTTTCATTATTGAAGTATAGTTTTGCTGGGTATAGAATTCTTGATGGATAGTTCTTTCAGTACTTTTATTATCTTCTCTTGATCCTGGTAAGTCAGTTCTTAGTTTTTTTTTTTTTCCTCTTCTGTATGATATAGTCACCTGTTAAACATGTAGCTATTCCCTGCATGTGATAAATTTTTCTTTTGTTCCTTTGACTTGATATTTCTAGGGATGAATCTTTGAGTATTTATACTTTTTGATGTTTTCAAAATTCTTCTATCTGTAGATTAAGGTTAATTTTGGCAAATTTGGGGATGTTTTCAGCCATTATTAAAAAATGTTTTTTCCTGCCCCTTTCTTTCTTTTATTATTGTCATTTTTATTGCACATTTGTTGAAATACTTCAAATTGTCACATAGGTCTCTGAGGCAATGTTCATTTTTCCTAATATTTTATTTTATTTTTTATCTTCTGATTAGTTAATTAATATCATTCTTTCTTCTATTTTCCTGGCTCTTCTCTCTGCCTTCTTAATTCTGCTGTTTTCCCGTATAGTAATTTTTTATTTGTTTAGTACTTTTCATCTCTAGCATTTCTCTTTAGATCTTTTTTGTAATTCTTATTTTCTTACTCATATTCCTTGTGTGTTGAATCACTGTCGTTGTATTTTTCTTTAATTTTTGAACATTTAGAAGAATTCTTAGAACATCTTTACAGTAGCTACTTGAAGACTTTTTCTGCATCTGGTCTTCGGAAATTTTCTGTTTTTATATTGAATCTTTTTTTTTTTTCTTCCTTAATCTGGGTCTTAGTTTATCTTTTATTTTACACATATATTATGATGTCTTTTTGTTGTAATTGTTGCAAATAGGAAATTTTATATTGTGTGATAAGTATGGATTTTGATTCACTTTTCAGAGAATGTGTTTTTTCCTTTAACTTGCATGTTTCATGACCTTAAAATCATGGAATTCTATCTTCCCATTGTGGGTAGCCTCCGGTGTTTCTATTCAGTTTTTAAATGATTTATTTATATATTTTTACCTTGACTTCCTGGGTGTTTCCCCTGTGGATGTAAAATATAATGATCAAACAATGATTTGGGCAATGTTTATGTCTGACACATTGAGCCTATGAAGGTCTTTGCCATTAGCTCTTCTTTTCCTTTGTGTATTGGGATGCTTTGAGAGTTTACCTGTTTGTTATGCTTATCTTGGGCTTTTGCTATCTGCCATGTTCCCTTGGGTTTTCTTTGTACCCCTGCTTAGTCTACCAGGAATGTGTGGAGAGCTTCATCTAGTCCTTTTATTGGCCTTTTATTTATAGACTCTCCTTGCTAAATTTCTTGCTTGTCTGCCACATGTTCAAACTGGGCTTATATCTCTCAGTAGCCGTGTGGTGAGATTTAGTTATTTGCATCCTACCAACTTTGTCACTTTCCCCTGACATAGCTATGTGGTTTTGCTCCCTCCCTGAAATAGTTTCCTTCCTCCACCACCTTGGATTATAGCTCCTGGTTTTCTCTTCTCTTTTCTTTCTTTCTTTTTTTTTCTTTCCTTTCTTTTCTTTTCTTTTTTTCTTTCTCTTCTCTTCTCTTCTCTCTTCTGTTCTCTTCTCTTTTCTTTTCTTTTCTTTCCTTTTATTTCTTTTCTATGCTAGTAAAACTAGCATAGAGGTGATTGGTCATGTCAATCACCAAGTTCAAGGGGTGTGTGGAAGGAGTGGTAAAGGCAAGTGCTCCTTTCACCAGCTCCTACCCAAGGCTTTAAATAAGGTGCCTTTCCACCTGGTGCCTGAATTTGATGTTGAGAATCATGAAATTATGACTTTTGATAATTATATGCAGTTTTATACTGGTTTTAAAGGAGAAGGTCTGTTGACATCTTTATATTATCAAAACTGGGTGTTCCTGAGTGAGTCAGGATTTCCTCAGGACTTTCTGTTGCCCCATTTTCTTCCTCTCTCTTTTTTCCTTCTGGGACTCTAATTAATTAACTGTATGTTAGATCTTTTGTGCTTGTTCCATACGCAGGACTCTGAGGCTATCTTTGCTTTTTAAAAATTTTTAAACATTTTATTATTAAAAAAATATATATTTTTTTATTTTGAGAGAGAGCGAGAGCATGCATGTGTGCAGGAATGTTGTGAGGGGGAGAAGAAGAGGGAGAATCTCCAGCAGACTCCCTGTTGAACATGGAGCCCCACCTGGGGCTCTGTCTCATAACCCTGAGATCATGACCTGAGCTAAAACCAAGAGTTGGGCACTCAACTGACTGAGCCACTCAGGCGCCCCCCATCTCTTTACTTTTTTTTTTAATTTAATTTTTTCCTCCTCTCTATTCTTCATATTGGGTACTTGCTGTTGATCTGCCCTCAGACTCACTGATTCTTTACTTTGTCATTTCCATTTTGTTACTAAGTCCATTTTTTTATTCTAAATATTTTATTTTGGGGGTGCACCTAGGTTGCTCAGTGATAAAGCAACTGCCTTTGACTCAGGTCAGGATCCTGGGGTTCTGGGATTGAGTCCCACATTGGGCTCCCCGCAGGGAGCCTACTTCTGTCTCTATGTCTTTTCATCCTCTCTCTCAGTCTCTCATGAATGAGTAAATAAAATCTTAAAAAAATATTTTTTTCCAAAACTTTCATTTGATTTAAAAAAAAATATTTCTTTCCTGAAATTTCCTTTTTTTTTTTCATTTGTTCCAAGCATATTTACTCTACTTAGTATAGTTATAACAGCTATTTTGAAGTCCCATAAAGTAATTATAGCATTTTGGCCATCTTATTTGCCGTAGATCTTTTTGTTTGAGATTTGGTCACAATTTTCTGGCTCTTCCTTAAGTAATTTTGGATTGTCTCCTGGGCATTTTGAATTTCGTGTTGTGTGGTCTCTGGATTTTGTTTTACTGCCTCTAATATTGTTGGTATTTTCATTTTACCAGGCAGCTAATGTCATTACCTTCAGATGGCATCTCTCATTCTGCAGTGATTCAGCTGCTCATATCTCATTTCTGATATTTAAGTTTTAATGGCAATCTGCTTTTAGTCTTCCTTGTTCATACATGGCTGGCTTATTCTGGGCTTATTCATAGAATCAGGTGATCTTTTGACTCCCTCTTTTATGGTATTTATTTCTTAGACTTCCGTGGCTATCCTTGCATTGAGATACTTGCTATCTGATCCAGAAGTACAGCTGCTTTCCCCACTGTGATTTTAGCTGCCCACCTGTCTTTGGGCTCCACCTCTGGCATCTTCTGGGTAAAACCACCTGTGAGGGAGTGAGTCTGGATTTACTGGTCACTAATCTGTGTGCTTCAGGCCTTGCCTCCACTCTAAAACTTGTGGAGTTTCTTAACTCCTTAGAACCATCAGATAGTTTGTGTTAGCATTCTGTCCAAACTTTATAGCTGTTATTTGTAAGAGATTTGTTTTGTTAGACACTTATTACTTCATACCAGAAGTGTATGAATTTAAAAGAAAAATCTGTAGTTTATTTAAAAAAATACTTCTTTTATTCTGAAGGCATTATACTCATTGTGGGAAATTGGGAGGGGTTAATAAATTGTAATGAATGTGAAAAAATCGCCTTTAATTCACATTAACACATTATATCACATTTGATATAATTCTTTTAGTATTACACAACTGCATGTGCTATACATAAGATTTAAATATTTGCTTTTGCCTTAAAATTACCTGAGAAGTGTTTGCAAATACCATGAAAATATTCTTGGTAGGTATTTTTATACCAGTGTAACATTCTGTATGTATGCACAGAATATTTTATATCACTATTTCTTAATGCTTCTTGCATTGGTTGGTTGCCACTTTTACTTCCTCATATGGATGGCCTTGTGGTGGATGTCTTTATATACATTATGGTGCCCTTTCATATTATTTCTTTGGCATGCTAGAAGTAGAAACATTAGATTTCAAAGTGAATGGTGATATTTGAAGTTGCTCTTATATAAAACTAAATTACTTTTTAGGGGGCACCTGGGTGACTCAGATGAGCCAACTCTTGGTTTTGGCTCAGGTCATGATCTCATGGGTCATGAGATCAACCCCCATGTGATTCCCCACATTGGATACTGTGCTCAGTGGGGAGTCTGTTTGAAGATTCTCTTCCTCTGCCTCTCCCCCTACTCATGCACACACACTCTCTCTCTCATAAATAAGTAATTCTTAAAAAAATTGCTTACTAGAAAGTCTGATCTATTTAACACTTGTGAGAGTATTCTGCTTATTGCACTTTCCAACCATTAGCATTAGAGTTTTGATGTTTTCTCATTTTATGGATGGGAACTCTCCTAACTTGTTTTTAATTAACTATTTTGGTCAAACTTTTTCACACCATTTAAAAAATTTACATCTACCTGTTTTAAAATGATTTATGTTCTGTGCCTATTAAATATATATTTCATTCTACTTGTTTAAATAACTGATTCTAAAATTATTTTTATGGTAGGTGAGACAGAACCTAATTTCATACCTGTAAAATTATTAACAATGAAAATAGTTTCTTCACTGTCTCATTTCTTTTTTATTATTTCCCTGAGTATCTTCATGTTTGCTAAATCATTTACTCTTATCTAGTAATCTGAAGTTTGCTAAACCTGATGGAGTGTAAGCAGTAGAATCTAATTGAAAACAAAATAATTGGACTTGGATTGAGACTTAATAGCAGCTTCAGCCTCATACAATTTTTAATATAGGGCTTAGAGAGGTTATTTTCCTTTCTTATAAAATGGGAAACTGTTTCCTTTTCACTTGGACATTTTCATATATGGTTTCATATTTGAGAAGGTGTTATGTAACTGGAAAATATAATATTTTAAGTAGTGTTCATTAGTTTTTTGATCAAAATATGATTTGTTAATGATACAAAACTGATGCTTTCTTTCTCCGTGAGGAAACTTCTTTTGTGGGGCAGTCCATTGGCACACTCATTGGGTGTTGATTTTTACTCGGATCCGTCTGTGGCTGTGCAATGTTTTGGATGTTCTCTTAGGAGTGAGGGAGAATTGGAAGGGTCTTTTACTCTGCTCTACTTCTGTGGACAGTGTGTTCTCCGCCATTTGGAGGATAGTAGTGAAGTAATGATAATACTTTATGTACAGTATGTTTTTATGTAGAGCTCTTGTTCTGTGACATGAATTGAGACCTCTCTTCACTGAAGGTTCATCGCACCTCATTCTCTTGGGTCCATATTGTTTAACACTGTGTTTTCTTTGTCCAAGAATCATGGCTAAGGGTGTGTTTAATTATAAGACACCATGATGGATCATCTCATTAAACAAGAGTGATTCCAGCTAATACCTCACACACTATGTTTGCTGTGTGGAGAGTTGTATAGGACTGACCACTAAGTCTGAATCATTAGAGCCAATAATTTATGTATAAGCCTGGGGATACTGTGCATGGAAAGAATAACTTTACCTTTGAAAATTACATTGAAAAGCAGAGCAAAATATTAAGATGCATAAACCAAATTACATGGAAAAATGAGCCCGCAGTGTATATTGGGAAAGAATTTCAGAATATGTGTAGATATGTTGACTTTAATTTACCCATCAGGGAATTTTATTAACATGCTGTGTTTTGCTACCACTGGCCTTTTTCGTCAGGTATTGTCAATTATCATGTACCCTATACAAGGAGTTAAAGCAGGGCCCGCTCAGAGACCCTAATGTGGCTGGACCTTGAGTTATAAATCATTCACTATTTAATTAATGCACATTAATTCTCAAATTCATAGGGAAATACTCAAATCTTAATCTTATAGAAATCCCTACATTTTAGATTCCTTATACTCAATGTTGGAACTTACCATTTAACTATTACTTAGCTATTTATTCTTTAAAGAAAAGGCCAGTTGTGAGTATTTTACATGGTCCTTGGCATTTGTGGTATTTTAGTCCATCTTTTTTGGGGTGAGTAGAAATTCTAGTCATTTTATAAGGTAGCAGTCAATTCCTAGAGAAACATGGGGATTTTACATTTTCTACGTTTCTTAATAGGAAATAAGGATCATTTACCATTGATAAATTCATTATTCACAGTTAAGATTAATTTACTCAGTATCACTCTACAAACATTAGTTTTCTTTTATGTGCCAAGCACTGAGCCAAGTGCAAGGAATATCAAAACAGATGAAATGTGATTTTCGCCCTTCCTTTTGGGACCTAGAGGAGAAACATTTAAATCACCATGAAAAGGGGAATGATTAGTGGAGGCTTCAGATAGGATGTCAGACCTGAGGTCAAGTTCACCCCCAAAACTGAGGTGAGAAAAGGCTTATTAGAAGGAGAGTGCGGGAGGGCATGGTTCTGGAAGGATTTAAGATTCTTGAGCTCCAGGATTTGGTGTTCTGCTATTGCCTTCTCTTAGCTGGGAACCTGGGGACAGAGATATTTTTGGCAATTCACAATTGATTGGGTTTTAGGAAGCATACATGTTGCGTGTACTAAGTCTTAATTCAGGTAGTCTCTGGGGGTAGCATCCCAATCTAATTATTGCTCTTTCTGTGCTACAGATGAATACTCAACGTGGGTGGGTAAATGAAGTTTCTGAAAAGCCTCATGTTAGTTCCAGTCCGGTTTCCCCTCAAATGATTTTAAAAAATGTAACGTTCAGTTTTTATTACTTTTCAGATTTCAGGATTTTGGATAAGGGATTGTGAACCTTACTGGAACATACATTGGTAGGGAAATGAGAGTGGAGATGTAGACGGATAGCAAGTTACCAAGTGGGCAGGTAAGCAACTTAGAATTTGTCCTGTGGGTGATGGGGAGTCATTGAAAGTACTGAGTAGAAAATGCACTTGAGGATGGACTCTTAAAAGGTTGATGAGCAGAGGAATAGAGAAGCTCAAGCAGGACTTCTCTTTAAAGGCTTTAATTGCCTATGATGGGCAGAGATTAAGAGGTTGAAACTCCAGGTAAGGGCTTTTTGCTGCTGTGTAGTGGGGAGATAATGAAGGATGGGAGAGCCAATATAGTGGTGAGACTAGACATAGCCTATGCATCGAAGAAACATTGGTAAAAGCTCTAAGATTTGGCAGTTACTTTGATGCGGGGAAATAGAGCAGATAAGCAGGTAAAGGCAGTGTAGAAGTTCAAACTGACCGATTTGGAGAATGTTTAGAAAGTCAAGGGTGGCGATTGGGAGAATGTTTAGAAAGTCAAGGGTGAGGAGATTAGAATGTTAGGTTTTGAAAATTTCATGAATGAGAAGACGTTTTGTGAGATGGACCCTCACCTGTCTTTCATGTTTAGGATTGAAGGACAATTGGTGGCTGTGTGACCCAAAGGGAAGAGTGCTAGTCTGGGGTTAGCCCAGGCCTCCTGTCTATCTGTCTGTACCTGCTTTTTACTTAGTTTTCCTAACTTAGGAATTAGTACACACCCTCTAAGCTTCCTCCTCATGTTGATTTCCAGTATGTTCAGTTCTCTAAATCTATCAGTGGACATGTTGATGGACCATCTATCTCTGTTTAGCAAGGGAGATGTAAATGAAGCAGCTAGAAAAGCCTCTGGAGTTTGTCTGAAAGGTGAGGACCTGATCTCAGAGATGCTAGTTGAAGTTCTGGGGAGGGAATGTGGTTGTATAAGTGGAGAGTGTAGTGTGAGAGAGAGGTCTCTCTCTTCACAGCCTGGATGACCAGGGACACAGAGTGTGACCAGGGACATGGAGTGTATCAGAGCAAGGCAGGAGAGTGAAAATGGGGAAGACATAAAGTAAACTTATGACCAGAGAGGGCCCTGAGGATGTCACTATAGCCAGCAGCATTGACTGGTCATGAACTTTAAAAAACAAAAATAAGGAAGAGGTGTTCTCTGGAAGCCTTTTACTCAGCCCTGTGTTTTCAGCATGCTTCTATTTACTGTTCTGTCTGTGGTTTCTGTGCATTGTTTTTTCTCCCCGTGCTTTTTCAGAAGGAAGTATTCTCATATAGGTTCCAGGACAGGTTTGGATTTGAATACAGACCCTAATCCAAACTGCTGGTTCACTACAGTGTTTTCATCTAAGTGCCAGGACAGGTTTGGATTTGAATATAGACCGTAATCCAAACTGCTGGTTCACTACAGTAGTTCTGTGGTCAGTGCCCAGTATTAACTTTAGAGGTAATTTGTGGTTCTACTGAAATGAGGGCGAGTGAATTGCCATTATGAAGGGACCCAGTGGAGGGGGAGGCCCAGCAGCAATTTGGTACTAAGCATTTATATCAGTGTTTATTGGACATCTGCCCAGGACTTGGGGGAGGGTTTTCAGGAGAGGAGAGGCTTCACTCTCTTACTCTCGCTCAAAGCTTGTGTCTCTGTTTTCTTTTTCTTTTTCTTTTCTTTTTCTTTTTCTTTTTTTTTTTTAAAGATTTTATTTATTTATTCATCAGAGAGAGAGAGAGAGGCAGAGACACAAGCAGAGGGAGAAACAGCTCCATGCGGGGAGCCCAACATGGGACTTGATCCCCTGTCTCCAGGATCACACCCTGGGCTGAAGGTGGCGGTAAAACGCTGAGCCACCAGGGCTGCCCTTGTGTCTCTGTTACTGGTGGTGCTTTTGAATTGGTTTTTCTGCTAGAAGAATGGTTTGAATATTATGGGTTCTTCTGTTCTAGATGCTCTAGAGAAGAAAGATGAAATGTGTATTTTTCATCACATGTGCCTTGTTTGTCTTATTTGTTCATTTACTATGAATTTAGTGTATATTTTGGGCGAGGACCCAGACTGTGTAAAATATGTTAGATACAGTAGGGATGGGGATATGGATTAAACAGAGTCATTAATAAGATACGTGTTAACAAGATATCACTGTGGTGTACAAAGGTTATATGCATATAGTTGCCTTAAAAAACTTCTGAATCTATTGATTTTAGGCCTGGGGTATTTTCTTAGTATTCAGTATAAACATGAGCAAAAATGGAAAGAAATATTTTTAATATGAGTTTTAGAAGTAGTCCTAAGAGGATAGAATTTAGAAAGTCATTATTATTGTGATATTTTTGATGGGCAGAGTTTGTAGAGGTAATTTAATAGTAACATGTGTGTGTGTGTGTGTGTGTGTAATGCTTTGAGGTTCTGAGTGGCCTCTTAGAAGGTGATACTTTTTAAACAAATGTCGTTTTCTTCGGTAGGATTGGAAAGTCCTGTTTGCTGGGGAGTGATGCAATCCTCACTCAGTAGATGCCTACAGACCACAGTGCGCAGGCCCTGCTCTCGGGGCTGATGGACAGTATCCGTCAAATAAAGCACAGGACCCTGGCCTCTGCTGCCTTTTGAGGCTATCTATGATAGGAAAGCATGTGTCGGACTTGACGTGGAATTTTAGTGTTAGGGAGCTTTACGGGTTACAGTTTTAATGTTCTCCTGTTGTTTTCTCATTTATTGTTTTTAATCCTCTTTTTATAGCTTCTCTAGTGTGAATATTTTCTGAAATGCAGATTAGTTTGCATTACTGGTCAGGATGAAAATGCAAGAAATACTCATTGTCTCTGAAACACTTGCACCCTGACAAATCATTCATATTGACCCTTTTGCCTTTCCCCCTTGACTAGCAATCCCAGTTGGTCATGTGTTCTTCAGTTCCCTGAACTGGCTGCTGCCTTTCACGGAGCTTGTCTGTCTAGATTTACATTCACTTCCTTGAGGTTGAGTTCACAACCACTTTTCGTTTTGCTGTCACTGGTAACTTTTTTGACCTTCCCCTTTAGTGGTATTGTGTTGAGCATTGATTACATGTAATGGAGTTTAAGCGTTGCCCTGTACTGTACTTCAGAGACCACTGGCAACTTCGACCTTTGGCTTAAGTTCCTGTTAGTCTATACATGTATTCATTTTTCACTCTTCTCTGAAGGGTTCTTTAGGGTAATGGGAAGAATGATGCATTATGTCAGAAGTTTTTCCAGTGTAGATACATAGGAAGGGATCATTGAAGTACGCACTGGTCCCTTGTTTGTAAAGTGGAAGTTGAAGGACGAATAAGTCAGAAACATTTACCTTAAGAATCACTTTTGAGGGGTGCCTGAGTGGCTCAATCGGTGAAGCATCTGCCTTCAGCTCAGGTCATGATCCCAGGGTCTTGGGATAGAACCCTACCTAGTTGGGGTTCCCTGCTCAGCGGGGAGTCCGCTTCTCACTTTGCCCCTCTCCCTGCTTCTGCGCATTTTCTCTCTCTCTCCCTCTCTCTCTCTCTCTCAAATAAATAAAAAAAAATCTTACAAAAAAAGAGAATCACTTTTTGATCTTTGTTTAATGATATTTGAGGTTTGTTTTCCTGGCTAACTTGTTTGTTAACCTAAGTTATAAAAGAACTTACATTTAAGTCTTAATTAATGGGCTGTGACATCTCTTGCTCTCTTTCTTTCTCTTCCTCTGTAAGGTAAACAGAACATTCTTGATGATTTTCTTGATAGCTTATAGGACAGTCTTATTTATTGACCTATTTTTTTCATACCTAGAAGACCTCAAAAAATGTGTTGCTTTTTTTGCATAGTGTAAATTCCCAATAAAAACTAGAATCAGTGTATTTTTGGGCATTGATTTAGCAGTTCATGCAAAATAGTGGAAATATAGATGTTTTTTATAGTTTTTGGGTCAATAGAAGTAGATGTATATAAACATTACATTAAACAAATCATTAAATTTGTTCAAAAGAGGATGGGCTGCTTTATAGAGTGTATGTTTCCTGTACCTGAGGAAGAGGGTACCTGTGTTAGATGTAATTCAGGGCAGTTATTTATGGAGCTGAACTAGTTGAATAAAACCCCATTTGCTTCTGATTTGAAATTCTGTAAGTTGTTCAGTTCATTGAGTTTTTTTTGGTAAGTTTATCAGATTTTGACAAAGTCAAACAAAATGATCACCTCCTTCTTGATAAGTGAACAAAAGCAATTTTGTCCTTATTTCTTGGAGTGAAATTTATTAGCCTCTTGAGGCTAAACCTATTTATGAAATACAAACACATTTTCAGGGAGAGAGCAGAGTCATAGGTGAGTGACTCCATCTTGAGTGTACAGAAGTGGGTGCCTGGGGGATGGGGCCAACTGTCCAGATCTGGGTCCAAAAACGTGGCTGATCCTGAGATTACCAAGGGATAGGAAATGTAGAACAGGTGCTACATCCTAGAGTAGGATTAAATCTGCAAGGTTACCTTATCCAAAGCTCTCATTTTATGGATAATGATGCTGGGCCTTGGGATGCCTGAGTGGCTCAGTGGTTGAGTGTCTGCCTTCAGCTCAGGGCGTGACTGGGTCCTGGGATTGAGTCCTGCATCAGGCTCCTGCAGGGAGCCTGCTTCTCCCTCTGTGTATCTCTCTGCCTTTCTCATGAATAAATAAAGATTTTTTCTTTTTTTTTCTTTTATAAAGATGCATTTTTTTTTTCTTTTATAAAGATGCTGGGCCTCGTAGAGGCAGAAAGAACAAATATCAGTCACAAAATAAGTGGTTTGTGTTAGAACAGTGGAATCCTAACTGTGTGAAAACCTCTCAAGTGCTTCCTTTAAGACTTTCATAGTTAGCTGTATCTGTAATACAGATAGATAATATTTAGAACTTAGCTTAACTCTAAATAACAGAGCCATTTTGAGGGCATCTTCTGAAAAGCAATGGAACACCTTGAGACTTTTAAACATTCTGGGTCTTGTTGAAATTACTCATGCAGACTGTCTTGTGTTTCCAAAGCAACATTTGTTTTATTTTTCCTTTTCTCTTTAAGAACAGAGTAAGCAGAAATGCTTCTGAAAGCGTTTTCCTAGCCTTTGGACTTTGGCGCTAAGGTTTCCTGGTATTGTCTAGTAGACATTGAAAAATCCCATTCCAGAGTATCAGCAGAGGCTCTTTATTAAAGAAATAGGTGTTAACCATCTATAAGACATGACTGTCCATTTCTAAGCCACCACTAAAGTAGTCCTTCTTCCTTTCTCAACAAAACAAAGTGTCTTAATGGCAATTGTCAAATTAGAAAGCAAGATTTAGCTTGGATGTCTACCCGTTCATCTTATCCCCCATTGGGTAGTCAAGAACTGATTATAAATGCATTATAATTCTTACAGAATTTTATTGAATCTCTTAATAGTGAACATTTTTATTTTAAATGTATATATAAATGATTACTCTTTTTTTTGTTTTTCAAAGTTAAGTTTTTAAGGTTTTTATTTATTTTTTGCATCGTCACAGTATTTACTCTTCTCCATGTGTGTTTAAATTATATTTTCATTTTTAAAAAAGAATCCGAGTGTTTATAGTATGTAATATTTAGAAATATATTCAGTATGTAAATTGGGTAATTTTAAAATCTGTATAATTAAATGGGTTTAATTTTTAATCAATTTAATTTTCTATACTATTTCTGTGTAGATCAGTCCAAACATTGAAATAGTTCCAAAGTTAAACAAGATTTACTCTATTTCAATTTAGATGTAGGAGTTACACATTAGGCTTATGGTTCAACACATTTTTCTGCTTCAAGTCAAAAATGTTTGTTAAATTATCAATTAAAATACTAGTTTTTATCTCTATGACTTTTTTTTACAAGATATAATAAGCAAGGTAATTTAAAGTTACCTAATGTAGTTTTAAATTACTGCATTAGAAATGTGCTTTATGCACTTGATTAGCTTATGGAAAAATTGAAATGCTGCAATAATTGTAAATTACAATATATGATACTCAAACCTCTCTCTGTACTAAGCACTCCTAACAAATTGAAACACTAGCAACATTAAATCATTCAGGGTACATATGAGCAGAAACTTAATATTATTCTTCAATTTTTTTATTAAAAGATTTTTTAAATTTATGAAGTAACCACTACTAATTTCTTAATGTTACTGCCAGTCTACTTTCTCTCTTTCCCCGTCATCAGAATAAGAAAAGCTCTACTAAGAAAATACCAATTAGAAAATCTAGCACGTTGTCCTCGAATTTTCTTATTTCCACCGAAGAGTCTGGAGTGTGAGCAGCATCTGGGGCGCGCGCTCTGTAGTGATGCTCAGCAGCTTCCATCTTCTGTGATACGTGCATGTCTTTTGTCACCCACAATCATGTTCCTGCCCGTGAGCCTGTGCTATTGGAAGTGAACTGTGCGCTTTGCTGCGGGTCAGCTTTCATGGACAATTAGTGTCGTAACAGGACTTTGGTCACAAGTTGTCTCGAGTGTTTACCATAAAGACCTCATCTTGTGGTCGAGCAGCCCTGTTCAGGAGCTTTATCTTGTGTGAAGCGTTTCACGTTAGCCTTTTCTTGGAGACGAGTCAGGCAACTGCTCCTTTCTCCAGGCCTGGCATCATTCTGTGTGAGAAGCCTTAGGCCCTTCACATTTCCTGGATATTTTTTTCTCCCTTTGCTCATCGTGTTTGCTCTTGTCCGCTCTCGGTAACTGTCAGAGCCCACATCGGTTTATTCTTCTGACAAGAATGGAAAGCGCTGTCTTCCTGCTGTTTGGCTCTGTGTCAGTATCGACAAGTCGTGTGTGTTTGACACCCTGTGAGGTGACTGGTTCCAGCAGTCTGCAGAAGCCAACCAATAAATCTTCAACGTCACTCCACGTACTGCCACTTGATTGCTCTTTTTACCCTAATCTCCCCATGGAAACAAACTGCAAAACAAGGTGCCCCTCACTCCTCCAAAAACACCCCATCATTTTGCAGGTCCTTGAAAAGGTAGACTCCTGCACCTCTGCGGGCCTTCTAACATTGCCCAGAGATGCCTGAGGAAACCTGTGTAGTTTTACTGTATTTCATTTTTCTTCGACCCTTCTCTGGCTTTTTCTTTTGGAAAGTTGTTTCTATGCATGGTGACAGATTTATTTATTTATTTATTTATTTATTTATTTATTTATTAATTATTATTTTTTAGAATTTATTCATTTATTTATTTTTTATTTTTTATTTATGATAGTCATACAGAGAGACAGAGAGAGAGGCAGAGACACAGGCAGACGGAGAAGCAGGCTCCATGCACCGGGAGCCCAACGTGGGATTTGATCCCGGGTCTCCAGGATCGCACCCTGGGCCAAAGGCAGGCACTAAACCGCTGCGCCACCCAGGGATCCCATGGTGACAGATTTAAAGCAAAGATTATCTTTAAGATAGTTGTGTTTTTTCCATAGGCACTTGATCTTTTATAGATGGCTTTAATTTGAAAAGAGACTGCATTTCATTGGTATCTTTAGATATTTAAGAATGATATTTTTAGGCACCAGGAAATAAATGGAATGTCTTCACCTAGGAGAGAATAAAAGTACACACATTCTCACAGTTATGTGTCAGTGTTTTATATGTGTATAAATATGTAAAAACATCAGTCATATATATATATATTATATATATAAAATATATATATAAAATATATATTATATACATAAAATAATTTACCCTTGTAGTTTTACTCCCAGGTAAATTTTCTTTATTTAAAATTAGTAATTCCTTAGCACGCAGTGATTCCAGTTTATAAAAGGCCCTGGATTGAATAGATTCAAGGAAGACGTGACTTTATATGTCCCAGTTTGACATATACAAACAAGGTTGGCATTTAGGTCTGCCATTTGAGTTTAGGAATATTACTGAAATGATTTGTCTCGTTATTGTTTTTGGGATAACTTCTAAGATACTATAGATTTATTTTCTTTCTAGAACAAGAATGATCTTTTTTTTTCTCTCATAAATTTTCATAAGTGAGTATTGAATATATTGTCCTTCACATGTTGGCCAGGTCCAGCAATAGGACATTAGTTGATATGGAATTAACATTTCTATTTAGCCAGTGGAAACCACAGACATATTTTCCTTTAGTCTTTATTGTAAATTTAAAAAACAACCCTGTTAAGGAGGAATACTATAGATGTTTTAATAATTTGGTTTTCTTGTGATTCACCAACTCTTAAATTGGTAGTTGTTTTTGATGCCTACTTTTTATATTCGAAGGCTTTATGTTATGCAGTGTGTAGAATATTTTCTGTGACCTATTATATTTTTGTTCCATGCCTACTCACCAATGCAATTAAGATGGGCCAGTGGGCCTCATTTTAGTTTAGTAAGTACACTCGCTTTAAAATGGATATGTGCTAAAGGAAGAGATAATTCATTTCAGTTGTGAGAACTGTAAGCCATGATAAATGATTTTCCTTTACAAAATTCCCCATCTCTGAGACAGTATTAGTTTTTACTTTAATTACCGGCTGCCGTAATGTTTCCTATCCATAACTGTCGACAGAATAGACTGTTCCTGAGCAGAGGGTATGGCCTGTTTACTCAACCGTTGCGAAGAGTGCCCAAGTTCTACCAAGTCTGAACTGCTGCACAGGAGAGTGTCCTTCATTTAAATATTTAAATATTAATGTTTAATTGTATAGGCAGAAAACTTCAATGTCATTTTAAGGATACACAACTTTACCCGAGAGTCTTTGTCCATTACAAACTTTAGGGCCTTGTCTTGCATCTTCACGTCAGTTGGAAGGATTCAACTTTGCGGCCATATTGGAAAGTTGGAGTGTTTTCATCTTTTTATTTTCTTTTTTCCTGTCATGTTAAAAACAACAACAGAGGAGCTGTTGTCAAGGGTGGCTCTCTCAAAAAATGGCTTAGTTGACATTAGCTGAAAATGAGCAGAACGACACTAACTACTAATTGATTACAGTAATTACCAGTCTTTGGCTAGTTTGTATTGGCAAAGTCTATGTACTCCTGGAATAAATGTGAACTTGCAGAATGCAAAGAAAAGGTCACTCTCATTTGCATGATAGGCTTCATTAGAATATGCTAAGGACGAGACCTAGTGTTTTATGACTTCAGGTGATGAATAGCTACCATATTACTCTGCTACATGAAAGCGTGTCTCAGTCACCGTAATTTACATGCTCCTTTTTTTTTTTTTTAATTCCAAGAAAAATCTTTTAGGTTATGGCGATCGAGGAGCTTATTGTGTTTTGGACTGAATTATTTTATGAGTATCTGTGCTCTTTGAAAATAGCAGAGTCTTGTAGGTAGAATTATTTTGAAGGATACTTTTAATGGCAAGATTAGAATAATTATAAAGCTTTTTCTACATCAGATCTTCTAGTATTATAACTTTTGTCAGTCATAAAAGAAAATGGTTTTTTAGTGGTTGTTTGAATAAAATATAGGTTAACTCGTTGGAGCTTTAATTTTAGATTTTAGCTTAGTTTTTAGTATGCAGTTGACTTATTACCTACTGAGCTTTATTGAATCCTAGAATACATTGATTTTCACTTTAAAATAATGCAATTTCATCACTTCATTAATTTTTTCTCTTAACATTTATGCTTAATTAGTACCATTTCTGCACTGAGATTTTTTAAAATATAAAGCGTGGGTATCGCTGTTGTATAATGCCCATTTTTACTGAAAACCAGGACACACAGGATGCCTTTGTCAGTTGTTTCTATGGCATTTGTTTAGTGTAAAAGTTGTGGGGGTTATGCAGAAATAAAAATAATTCTCTGTAACCTATATTTTTAAAGTTAAGAATTATGTTTCCCATTATACAAATGTTCTCATTTATGGTCTCTGATCATATAGTGATAGCTCCTATTAGCTGTCATTATCCTTATATTCTCATTATGAGAGAAAAATACTCTTGGCTCCTAAAAGTATCTTTATAAGAAGTATCAGCTCCTAATTAGCAGTGACTGTAATCTGTTGGAACACAGGGTTAACACTTCCTAGATATGTTGCTATTATAAAGTTTCTTCATCTTTGAGAAGCTACCCCTGCTAGTATAACTATGTAGAGAATGAAAAAGTGGAGAGTTTTTTCTTTTATCAAATGTGGTTTTGTAATAAAATTGTACAATGAGCTTGCACAAGCTTTTTAAAATATCATTGCTGCCACTGAATAGGTCTGTAATTTATTTATTCAGGAATCTTGGAGGCATTTTTGATTTATTTGTTTTTAGAGAAGTTTTGTTAAGCGAGATAATGAGCAGAGCTGGTGTTAATCATTTACTGTGCAACTCTAAAGAATGAAAATTTTGCATATCTTTAGCACTGTTGGGGAAAATAAATTCACTCAATGCTAATGGTCTGTTGGTATAATTTTAAAAAATACTATCTTACTCTGGAGAAATGCAATATACTCTTGTGTTTTGCTAAAAGCTAAACTAATCAATATGTAATTATACATTTATATGTACATATGTATTAAGCAATCATGATTATTTGTTATCTGTAGAGATGAAAAATTAATTTGTTGGTTAGTGCCATAGGTGACTACTGTACTTTCTGATATATACCTCTAGGTATATATATATATTTTTTTTTTTAAGGTGTATATTTTCAACAAAGAACCACAGGTGTGTGTGTATGAGTGTATATGTTGTGTGTACACACGTGCACATATTTATATACTCATACGCATGTGTAGGCATATATGAGAATCACAGACAGTTTTTTGTAGCTATTACAATTTGGAGTAATACTGCTTTTTAAGTTTTTAGGAAGCGGTACATATTCTAGATTTAAATAATCCTAATAAAATTAATTACAGGCATTTATAATATTAATTATGCATGATAGAGAATCCTTTGCTATACGTTGTATATTTGAGAGCATTTAAATATCTGTTCAAGAAATTCATTGATGGTTTTCTAAAGTATAATAAAGGCAAGTTTATTTCAAAATCTCTAACTGGACTTTAAATAGAATTTTATGGTAGTTGGTTGGATTTCCTTAAAAAATGGTTGGAATTATGAAGATAAGTGTTATATAACACAATATAAAATTGATATTTGAAGATGGGTTAAAAGATACTGTACAATGGTAACCATGTCTTAAATTGAATGAGTGTCTTTTTTTAGTGTTCACTATTTGATTAAGAAGGGGAATTTAGACTTTGTTTTCCATTTGGCTTTTTTATATGAATAGAATAGTGCAGAATTTGTACTGTCTGCATGAACACTGAAAGGTGAATGCTGGAGTTTCTTAATGTATTTTCAGGTGTTTCGTAGAAACCCTAAGTTATTTAAAGGAGATTTGAAAAGACATATGAACTCCTCCCAAGTAAAGTGAATATCTGCTATTATCAAGTTATAATTTAAAAGCCCTCACATATTTGCATGGCACTTTTTTCTGTGAAAATATTAATAAGTTACTAGAATTTTGAGACATACATTCGTTGTAATTTTACTTCATGGTATATTCATTGCATTTATTTAGACTGAGTGTAGACCAAATAATCATATATGATGTTCGATCATATTAGTGGCCATTAACATGATAGTTTGTCCTGGCCCTGGTATCATAAAGTATTTTCTGCATTTCCATGAGATTAGTAGAAGGTCAGATCTACTTACTGTTAAATGGAAAGCGTTTTTATATCTCAGTTTTTAGAACTGCTTGCTTCTCATTTCTTTGGTACCAAATAAGTTTTTTTTCTAACCACAAAGTGCATATAAGTTCTCTGATTAATATTTTCTGTTGCTAAAGTATTCATATCCCTGAAGATATGGTATGTACCAGATTATTGGTTTGAATATTTGAATTTAGGATTATCTAGGAGGAAATCCTTAGAATTTTTACTGCTTCATTAGTAACACCTCCTCCCTGGGCTTCTGGACATATTTTCCCCATCCCAGTGGGAGCTGGTGAGGCAGGGGTTGGGAGGGAGAACCAGAGCATTGATGAAGCCCCGAGACCTTCTCTTCAGCTCTAGTTACTAGAGGATCAGCAGGTAGAAATCATGCATCGAAGAACATGTTTCTGTTGGCAGCAACTGAAAAGTAGGTGCTTTTGTAAACAGGTGTCCTTTCAGAAAACATTCTGACATTTGGACTCTGCCTTATTTTAAAAGCTCATCTCCAGCTTAACTTAGAGGGAGAACAAGTTTCTGACAACTCTTTTTCAGTCTGGGTTAATATTCCTGGAAGGAAGAACATGATTATAAGACTATTCACTGAACTTAATTAAGTCCAAAAATATATTCTGAAGGAGGACTCACACCAATTATAAAACTTTGTAACTTGGTCCAACATCTTTTAAGTTTCTAGGAATCAAAAACCACACATGCTTATTTAAAAATAAAAATGAGGGACGCCTGAATGGCTTAGTGGTTGAGCGCCTGCCTTTGGCTCGGGGTGTGATCCTGGATTCCCTGGATTCCCGGGTTCGAGTCCCACATCGGGCTCCTAGCATGGAGCCTGCTTCTCCCTCTGCCTGTGTCTCCGTCTCTCTCTCATGAATAAATAAATAAAATCTTTAAAAAAATAATAAAAATGAAGAAAGTAGAATGTGGAGAATTAAAAGAAACGGCTTTTATGATATTCTGAACACTGAATTAAAGGAAAGTCTGTATATATAAAAATAGGTATGACGCCCAGAATGCCATTAAGGACTTTATTGTTTATTTGTTGTTTGTTTATTCAACTTTTTATTATGATAGTTTTTATAGAGCTTTAGTTTAGAATATATTATATAAATATTCTGGGCAAAATATGAAATATGCTTATATTAGCTTTCTGTGGATGCTGTATCAAACTACTACATACTTGGTGGCTTAAAATAACAGAAATCCATTTTCTTGTGGTTTTGGAAGTCGTATGTTAGACTTTGGCATCACTTGGCTAAAAACAAGATGTGGGCAGGGCCACACTCCCTCTGTGGCTGCTGGTAGCCCTCAGCTGTGGCCACCTTGCCTCAGTCCCCACTTCCTTGGTCCCTGCCACATCCTCTTTTATCTGCTGCATCCCTCTCTGCCCTCTTAGGGCCCTCTCTCTGATAACCCAAGTGAATCTTCCAATTTTGTTTTTGGATCCCTAATCCAATAACATCTCCAAACCTTCCCCCCCTTTAATTTGGCTGACATTTTTGAGTTTCAAGGATTAGGACTGGGCATATGGGGGTGGCCCCTGTGCCCTCTAGGATGTGTATGTGCCCTTCTTTATGTCTTGCCTTGCACGATTTCTGCCTTGCACATTCAGTCCAAAGAACTAAGAAGATGCTTTATAAGCTTGTCTCTCTCATATGCATAGGGGATTGTAGAGATTGGGTGGAGGACAGCTTTGTCAGTGCCTGTATGCAGCTTCAGGGCAGAGTCCAAGAGTAAAGGATGGTGGTTTTGGGGAGAAATTGATTCAGGCACTCCCCTTGTAGCAATTTCTTACACCTTCTTCAGCACAGACAGATCTTTAGACTTCCTTGTTGGCAGGTGAATAGTTACTAGGGTAGACTCTGGGGCTTCCGCTAGTAATCTGGTCTCTCCTCTCCCCAGTACCAACACTGAAGTAGTAACCCTATGATGTCTCTTTTGGTTTTTCTTCCATTGTGCAAATGTGATTACTGCTGGGATTTGTAAATCAGCTCTGTACCAGTCTGTCACTGTCACTTATTTTCCTGGGGAAAGTTGGCAGAGAACCAGTGTCTTTTCTCACTATTACTAGATGACAAGCAACTTCATCATAGGAAGTTTGAGATCATCACTGGTCAGGTGATTTAAAAAAGAGTGGCTGTGGTACATAAGGTTTAGGAGAGTCATTCACTAGATAATGTGCAAAATTTTAGGTAGTAAATCCATTGAGAAAAATATAAGGATAAATCATTAAGACCTTTTCTACTATCATACTTGGAAAATTTTGTGTGCACTCATGTACACATCCATTTGCATAAATGTACATTTGTGTATGTGTATATTGTAAAATGTACATGTATATATAAATGTGTATATTCAGATGTACACATGTCTGTTCACATACGTATGCATGCACATGATTTGAAGTTATATAATTACCCTCTAAATTAGCATAAGACAGCCTTAGGATTTAATTAAAATGGGTTTTTAGGAGGAGGATATAATGAAAGCTAGTTGTAATCTAAACCATTTATACTATGACCTCTCTGAATAAGAATCATGGTGATAAAAAGATGGTAGTTCTATGTCAAATCCCAAACCAGGTAAACCAAAACCAGGAATTTTTTATTTATTTTATTTTATTTTTTTTAAAGATTTTTAAATCTATTTATTCATAGAGAGAGAGAGAGAGAGAGAGAGAGGCAGACAGAGAGAGAGAGAGAGAGAGAGAGAGAGAGAGATGAGGCAGAGGCAGAGACACAGGCAGAGGGAGAAGCAGGCTCCATGCAGGAAGCCTGACATGGGACTCAATCCCCAGTCTCTGGGATCACACCCTGGACTAAAGGCAGTGCTAAACTGCTGAGCCACCAGGGCTGCCCAAAACCAGGAATTTTTTAAAGCATTTAAGGGACATTGTAGGGAAGAGGACCCTCATTTTGGGTAGCTTTATTACCACAATAAAGAAACTAGCTCTCTACTCTGCATCCTCATGAATCAACCTTTTAATTATACCTTTACTTCCCATGTGGCCTTTTTCATAGACAATAGCACATGCTAATCAGTCAAATACAAGCATTCTGGTTTATTTATTTATTTTTTGGTGATATTTATCTAAGTATAAGAGTGTCCTGATTTGTTCATCTTAAAAACATTTTTTTTTAAATCATTTGATCTGATCTAAATACAGCATGAAGTCACATTATTTGGACCAAAGTTGCAGAGAACTTGGACTTGAGATTTTCTCTGATGTTGACTTATCTTTAAATTCAGTAATTCCTATCTGATTTTCATCTAAAATATATTCCGTGTATTTTCCATGTCCGATCTGTACATTTTAAACACTAGCAATTTATCTTGGTTGTTAAGCAAAGGCACTTTAGTCTGTCTAACAATGGGTGGTGCCCCTAGAGTGAAAGCAGCCTCCCTAATACCTGTGTTGGAGGCTGTGAGCACGACGGAGGTGCTGTATAGAATCTGCCACTCTCTGAGTAAACCACCTAGCTGTGTTGTACCTCCAAAGACAGAATTAGGAGTGAGAACCTGGAACAGGGGTACATTGGTGAAGGAGAAGCAGTGTAGTTCTTGACTGGAATTCCATACCTGATCGGAAAGCTGAGAGGACAGAAGCAATCCTGAAATCCTTTTTGGTTGTATATTATGCTGTGGGACAGTTCTTCTTGTCATCATAGCTTTAGCTCATTAGCTGTGCATGGGAATCAGCTTTTTTATTTTCCATCTTCTAACTCTGTAGTTGTTCTAGCAGATAAGAAAGTTGGAAGACTTTATTTTTAAAAGGTTTCAAGAGAAATTAGAATATTCATAGAAAACATGTGTTTTTATGAAGATACTACTGTGTAAGGCTATCCTATCTTTTCCCCTTACTGTAATATTTGAGAGGACATACTTTCTTCAGTGCAAAAAGAGAATACCACTTAGAAATTAGCAATCTGAAAGAACTGTGAAATACTTGTCCTTCCTCAATATACAGTGAAAAATAATTTACAGAGAGATGAGACTAGTACCTTAATTAGGTTGAAATACATGAAATTGCTGACTTTGACTGTTTTTCCTATAAAAACCACAGTTTTATTTAGTTCAATGTAATATTTTCCAGAGATAGCCTGATTCGTGCTTTATTCTATTTTGAATACCTGTTGACAGTAGTACTCAACTGCTCTTGTGGCTTTTTTTGTTTAAAGTCAGAAGTCAAAAATGAAAATAATCATCTCGGTGGACCCTTTTATTTTATGAAGAGTGATAGGGTTTTTAAATTTTTTTTCTTTGGTTTAGTCCTCATTTGTAGAATGTAGCTTATGGTGTTTATTCTCGCAGATTTTTCTACTGAAGCAACAGAGAAGCTACATCTCTGCTGTCCTAGCATTTTGTCTGGTGGCCCCTGTTTCTGTCTTTTAAGTGCTGTAGTTTGGATTAAAGATAATGTGGTTACCTTATGCGTAGTATGTCTTCAGCATAGTTCATGCTGAATTTAGAATAATTAGAGACATCGAGGTCAGTTAGGGTCTTTATTTTAATTGTTTAGAAAATGGATGATGAAATCATTAAGTAAGGGAACAAAGATGGATAGATAGAGGAGGAGTGACCCAGGGGATGCAGAGCTGAGACTTGCTCACTGTTGACATGAATGTGACTTGGCATGGTGAGAGTTGACTTTAGATTTGTGATTTGTATGCTTAGTTAGAAAGTGGTGTTTTATTAGCTAAGATAGAGAACACAGCAGAAGGAGGAAGTTACAGGGATTAGGGATTGCAGTGTGGGAGAGAAGATGACATGTTCAGTGTTTGTGCGGAATTTACAATGACCGTCGAATATTCAGATTGGAGATACGTAGCAGGCAGCTGGAAACCAGAGTTGAAAACTTGAAAGATGTGTTTGTCTGTTTGTATGTCATTTTTACGTGGTGTGGCTATCACCATATAGAAGAATGATATTAAAAAATGAGAACAGCATTTTTTTTTTCTCTTTGATACTCAGTTTGAAGGAACATGAATGTGTTTGGTCAGGGTTTATGCTGTCATAGAAGGTGTGTGTGTGTGTGTGTGTGTGTGTGTGTGTGTGTGTTTGTGTGTGTGTACAGGCATACCCCTTGTTTAATGTTTTGGCTTATCTTCAGTTAAATATAAGATCATATGATACTCTGAAGTTTTCATATTTATAATATAGGAGATTCTCTCTGAGGTTTTAAATTACTAAATCAGATAAGGACCCTTGTAAGTTTATTTGAAGTATATAATATTCCCTTTTTAGGATAGGTAGTGATAAAATCCTAATTAAGTTGTCACTGTTTTAAGATCTCTGAAGTTCCCTAATTGGAATTCATACAGGTATTTTTAATGGAAATAACCTCTTGCAATCTAAAATGTTGTGAAAGGAATTTTACTACACTCCGTCTGCCCTTATCTGGAACATTCTGCCTTTTTAGATATTTGTATATTATGTCTGTTACCTCTAAAAGAATAGATATATTATGATTTATTACCTCTTCCTGCTTATAAGATACATTTTTTTCATATTTTAACATTTTTGAAATTGTGATGTGTTTACAGTTAATTGGGGCATTAATTTGATGTTTTTTCACCTTTGGAAAAGATGTTAGTAAATCAATTGTATATCTCAAAATCAATACTCAGAATCAGAATCAAGTAAATACTACACACTAAATTATTATAATGCACTACCCCAGGCATTTACTATTGTCATGGGGCACTTTGATTAGTTGATTCCAATTTTGGCTCTTTAGTTATTTTTTAGTACTGAGTTTAGTGTTTAACCTCTGGCTGGAAACACTGATTTTTCCGACCTTCTGGCGATAGATTAACACTGAGAATTTATTAATGAACTCATGATTCCTCCAACAATTTCTATCTGTCACTTACTTAGGGAAATGATCCCTCAATGGTTATGTGCTGACTTCCCTTCTGATGCTGGGAATGTCTGTTCATCTTTGTATTTCCAGAGTGAACCTCGTGAAGTGGCACATGCTAAATGTGGTGGATTGGCTCACAACTTTGACCTTACGTATGGTCCAATACCTGCTTTTCTTTTTGAGAGTCCAGGATCCTATGGACTCATTGAAACTCCACCTCTGTAGTAGACAGTGTTGGAAGGGATATCCAGAAAAATTCACTTGCTTTTATTATGTTTTTAAGATTATTGAATTAAGACACTAATTAGAGAATATTTGGAAATTAAAGAAAATCTTAAAAATTCTAGCATAATCTTACAGCACAGCAATTGTCATGGTGAATTTTTAATTGTATATATATATTTTAGATAATTTTGTCTACATTTATATATGACATGAAATTAAAAAGTCATTTTTTTCCAAATTATTCTAAAATGTTTCTTTAGTTCTCTTTAACTAAAACACCAGATATTGATATATTCTTTATTGTAGATTTCTAACTTCACTTGTCTTTTTTTGTGGTCTGAATAATAGGTTTAAATCAAGGTCCTTCTAACAAAGTCTGTCATGAGAAAATAGGTTTATGTTTGGCACGGTTTCTCTTTCACTAAAGCTAGCTATGCTTATTTATAATTCAAAAAATATCAATGTGTGTACATTTTTATGACTACGTTGCACAAAAGAAAATTACTATTTCTTTCATACTATTTCTTTCCTACAGCAGTAGGAATTATTATGAGTATTTGTAGAAGTATTGAAGTCTGTCTCAGTGGATTTATGTGAGTGTGACTTTTCCTAATTTAAGAATGTACATTCAAGTTATTGCTGTACTTTTTTACTTCTTGACTGATTGAAAAATGTTGATTTTGTTATTACAGAGTACCAAATAAATAGGAGGATGAAGTTTTCTCTTTTGAGGGAATTCCAGTTTTACTTTGTACCTACTCCTTTTAATCTAAAAATTGAAACAAAAGTTGTGTTCTGAATCCTCATTGTTGCAATCGGTGACTAGTTAGAATATACTATATGTAAGGCTATTAGGTCTACAAATGCCGTCATATAATTACATTATTATTATTATCTTAGGGTTATAGCTTTGGAAGTTTTAAGTGCTAGGTTTCTCCTTTTGAAAACAGAGGTGGGAGTCATAAAGAACTGGCAGGATTTGTTTACTGAAGAAGTACTGCCTTTTTAATTTCAGGTTTTGGATTCAAGTAGAATTTTGAGGAAAAGTATAGTCTGTAGAATTGATCTTTTTACTTTTCTGGTGTTATTGGAGTTTTAATATAAATTATCGCTTGAATTGCTGTTACAGTCTTTCTGAGTTTCCTGGGAACATATCATCAGCTGTTCCTGCCTCTTGGCACTTGGTCATATTCTGTGTGCTGTGGCAGGCTGCTGTTTATGGATGCCCAGCAGAGAAGTACTGAGGCTCAGTTCTCCCAAATGTGGAGACTACTGTGGGTTGGACAGCATGCCGTCGTGTAGACTGCCCTCATCCATCCCGTTGTGTCCAGTACTGTTTCTGGAGTGGGAGGAAGTTATTTCTTCCAAAAGGTTCAAATGAATTTTTAGATAATATTATTTAATAACATTTCAAATAAATTTGACTACTTATAGATATGTTACCTGTTGTTTGTGAATGTATTTAAATTCTGAGTAATAAAAACATACTGTTCCTGTTTTTAGATTTACAGATTTTTATAGGAGATAAAATGAGAATATGGACAAAATGGGAACACTTGGAAGTTGATAGATTGAACATAGAAGTTTTTGATGCAGTAGAAACTATTTAAAAAACAAGATTTGTGTCCAGGAATCAGGAAAAATTGGAAATAACCCAAATGTCTTTTTATTACTGCCATATCCCGTTTTTGAAAAAAATAAGCCAAACTAAGCAATATAGTATTTATTCTATTACTTTATAATATTATAAAATATATTGTCACATTATAATGAGGTAATATAATAATTATTTGATTATATTGAGGATATGTACATATCTTGTAAAACTATCAAATCAAGTGAAGGAATGATGTAATTATTCAGCATATATTCATCTTTCAGACAGTAGGCAGTGAGATGAGATTAGGGGAAAGCATACAGCTTAGTATTATTTTCCATACTTGCCTTGCTTACTTAATGTTCTTTACTCATTTAAAATATTATATAAATAAAATATTTCTTAAGATCTGGTTTAAAAAGGCAGCACATGGGCAGCCCTGGTGGCTCAGCAGTTTAGTGTTGCCTTTGGCCCAGGGCGTGATCCTGGAGACCCAGGATGGAGTCCCATGTCGGGCTCCCTGCACAGAGCCTGCTTCTCCCTCTGCCTGTGTCTCTCTGCGCCTCTCTCTCTCTCTGTCTCTCATGAATAAATAAATAAAATCTTAAAGAAAAAAAGGCAGCACAAGAATTGGTTACTTTGTTGGCTCAGTGTGTCTGGGCTGCTGTAACAGACTAGCAGAGAGGAGATTGGGTGGCTCATACACAGACATAGATTTCTCACAGCTAGAGGCTGAATATCCATGGCCCAAGCACCTGCAGATTTGGTGTCTGGTGGAAGCCCACTTCCTGGTTCAGAGACAGCTTATTTCTTCTTGTGTCTTCCACATGGCAGCTCTGTGGGCTGGGTTATTTTTTTTATAAGGGCACTAATCCCATTCATGAGGGCTACACTCTTGTGACCTAATCACCTCCCAACCACCTCAGGTCCTAATACCATGAGGATTAGATTTTATCATGTGAATTTTGGGGGGACACAAGGCATTCAGTCTGTAACATGTTTGGAGAATCATAAATGGACCATATAGGAGGTGAGTGAAAAAAACATCACCTAGGAATATATGACTAATTATGCCTTTTAGGATATTTATAAGTTATTTTAATGGTGTTACAGAACGTAAACAATTATATGGAAATTTGTCTGATTTAGAACAGAAACTGAAAATTGCAACTTCCCACTAGTCAGTAAAAAATTACCGTTGATCTCACAGGATAATTGTCAAAATCAGATGTAATAAAGGATATAGGAAAAATTGTAAGATTTAAATGCTGTTAAAATATAATGTCATTCCTACTCTGGTATTCTTTGCAAACATAGTTATTTGACTTTGTGGGTCACAGTATTTCTGCTTTGCTTAAAACTGTGTTCTTGTTCTCGACTGTTTTTTTTTTTTTTAAAGATTTTATTTATTTATTCATGAGAGACACAGAGAGAGCGAGAGAGAGGCAGAGACACAGGCAGAGGGAGAAGCTGACTCCATGCAGGGAGACTGACATGGGACTCGATCCCGGGTCTCCAGGATCATGCCCTGGGCTGAAGGCAGCGCTAAACTGCTGAGCCACCCAGGCTGTCTGTTTTTAATAATAGAACGCACACCCTTGTTTTGTATTAGTTACTTCAACACATTTTTGGTTCCTTTGGGAAAAAAAAACCCAAACACTGCCAATATTGATTGAGGAATGTCAGTTACGTATAAGTGAGCATTTAGAGTAGACAGGTGTCAGTTTTGTCTGGTTCAGGAAACTAGTCTGTGGTTTTGTGTCACTTCGGATGACTACCACTCCACCTGGTTCAATCTCTTTGCTCAGGATACTGCTTCATGGAAGGCTGGAGTTTTGCTAATTCTGTCCTTATATAAGCAGCATAGGTTTCCTGTGTGTGTTTATCAGTTGGTGTATCCCTGAAACTGACATACATAAATATTTCTTGCTCATATGCTTTCCTAATGTTTTCATTCATTTAGTAATACAGTTGATTCTTTTCTTTACTTCTTTTTGCATAGAGAGACCTAGTATTAGCAACTGAATACTCACCCACTGAAACAGAAAACACCACCATGATTTCATTGAAGGCACCAAGCATCTGCTCATTTACTGAAGGGAATTACATAGTATTCTCTATACAGAATCTCACTTCACACTTTGAAGTATATTTGTCTGAGAAAAGGGCAGTGTATGAAATTGGGTAAATTATTTTTTCACATTTACTTGATTGATAAGAGGTTAAGTTTCGTCAAGTACAACCAGTGAGTACTCTTATTTTTAAAGTTAGGTTCCATAGACTATAAGTTCAGCATTTTATTAGACTGCTGAAGAAAATTATGTAGGCTTAATAGAATTAAAAACTGCCTTATATACCTGGCACATGTGTATATGTCATTGTACTCATAATCAGTTGTAAATGTACTTAAAGTATAAGCAGCTCTTCTCTGGCAATCTTTTGATGACATAAAAGTGAAATGATATGGAGATTTGTTTTTGCCAATTTGTAAATTACTTACACATCTGTTTTTATTAATAACTTTAAACATTTTATGTATTTAGGTAAGCTGTTCAAAAATGTTTCTAAGAAAGTTTTATATGTGGGAACATCTGGCTTATTAATTTGCATAGTAGAAAATCCACACCCTTGTTACTGTTTGGTGATACAGAGTACATAACAAGCACTGAATTTAGTACTCATTTGGCCACACAAAGTTCAGAACAATGTTCATGCTTGAGAGTATTAGTTAAGCTCACATTATCTTCTCTTTTAACTAAAATATCAATATTTTGAATATTAACAGTGAATGGAAATCTACATGGTGGGACTGAGAAAAATAGAATACATATCTGCTTTGAGGAGAAAGTAACCTAAAAGAAATCACTTCTATATTTATATACACATATATATCTATAGGTAGAATTTTAAATAAGTTTAAGTGTCATCAATGGCTGCTAACATTGCACAGTTTGTCAAGTCTGCCAGATGGGATACCACTGAAGAAATATTACATATTCTGGTTTTATGACATTAAAAGTTAAATATTACTTGGTTATGTTTGAATATTTTTAAAAAAAATCACTTGTGTACATGTGTGTGTACATGGGAATATGTTGAAATATTTAAATGCTGTGAAGAGTTTCTTTTTCTAGATTAAAATTTTATTATCAGACATGAGCTAGTGTTTATAAATTATAGAGATTTTTTCAGTAATTTTCACACAGTAAATTTTGAGAGTTGGTCAGTTTTTTTAATGTTGCTAAAACTTTAAAATTATCTCAAAGTTCTTCCTTGTATACAGAGTCAACTTTTTGATGATGATTTCTGTATATGTTTGGGCAGCAATTATCAGAAAAAGCTTGGAAAGTCTTTTGATATTTAAGACATCATTATTTGAGTATATCCTTCTTACCATCAAAAATTATACAGGAGAGATTCATTGTGAAATCAGCTGATGTATCATTGTTGCATTTTACTGATTAAAAAAACATTAAAAACAACTAATGAAGTTTCTGTTTAAAATAGTTTATATTGATACAAAGATTTTGATTTCACTCCAGTTTTTATCCCTTTTTACTTGAAAAGCAAAAGAAAAAAAATTGTCCCTATGGCTTTCAATCTATAGAAAATGAAAAGAATTTTAATTTTATGGCAGCAATCATAAACAGTACATTAGGTTTTCTATAATAACATGTACCATTAAAAACCTTCATTATGGCGGTATCTTACGATCTCTACATTGCAATGAGGAGTAAAGAACATTATTAAGCATGAGAATTTCTTGGCATTTTTACCTGTCGTGGGCTTTGTAGTGTCAAAGTACAGTACGGTCACTCTGGCACTAGCTGACAGACATAGACAGCCCTGGTGTCACTGTGTATTATCACCTCGTGTAACTGGAAGTGCTCCCTGAAGCCGGCCTGTGTCGCATAGTCCTAGATGAGGTCTTCATGGGTGCTGACCATAAAAAGTTCATCAAAGTAATGAGGCGAGGAGAGAGCTTGGTGCTCATGGGCAGAGCTCAGCACCAAGGAGTGTGAACTGGCTCCAGCTGTGACAATAAAACAGCAGGTGGCTGCTGTCATTAGGGGTGGCAGATGAGGCAGGGGACTAACATGCAGCCCACAAAACTCTCATTTGTTAGCCATCGCCACTGTACCATGCAAAATAGCTTCCATCTCAGTCAATTTTACCTCTCAGAATATTCTACATCGCCACAAGCATATGTGGGCCCCACGTATGCACATCTCTCCTGCCTCTTAGATCTGCTTGTCTGTACTGTACCTTGGTGTCCCTAACTTTATCTTACCTCCCTTCACATACCTCTTGCTGTCTTGACCAAGAAGGCACTACGTTAGCAATCCTTGTTGAGCATGGCCTGTGCCATTCCAGGAATCTGCTTGAATTTTTTTAAGATACCAGTGCCATCTTTGCTCTTGGGCTACCTTGTTAGTATTAAGGGATGTTTACTTTGTAAATGAAGGCAAAGGTTAACTGCGATACCCTTCTTTTGGACGACCTATTGTCCTTGCCATCTCTGGAGAAGAATGTCCAAGTAGAGAGAGAAATAGAAGAAAGGAAGCTGAGATGCCTGGGTGGCTTCACAGATGTATTGTGTGAGGTGCTATCCTGCATGTTGCAGAGCTATTCTTATAGGATTAATTTTCACTTAAAAATAAAGCGTAGTGCTGTTGTAATCATAATTGGCTCCATGAACATTCCAGCATATTGTTGTGGTTGAAAGTCAGCCACAGTAAGCCTAAACCTTAATATCTTATTTGGGGAGTAAAAGTCCAAATAATAAAAACCATTATTTTTCCTTCAATACTGTAGGGAAAGGAAATTAAATTAGTATGAGAATAAGGAACTGGAGATATAAGGCCTCTTATTGCCATCTCTACATATTAGATGAGTATGAAATCTTGTCAGCTCTCTTTTGCAATTTTCTGAAGCAAAACAGAGGCCAAAATTCAGCAAGTAAAGTCAAATAGTTAATATATAACCAACTCTTATTGATTTATTATTTTTTTATTGAGAGAAGAAAGACAAGTTTAACCTATGAAGAGTACATTCATGTTATTTTATAACATGTCCATTGCTCCTACATTTGTTGAAAGAAGTTTTAGAATTTATCTTTGTTTTGTTTGTTTTTGTTAGTATCACTATACACACATGGATTCTTTTTTTTTATTTATTAGGAATAATTTCCGTAACTAACGTGGTGCTCACATTACTCCGACCTGATCAACAGAAGGAAGACTGTGTTGTCTTCTGTGTTCTCTCAATGTCTCTGTCATTCTCTGAGCATTTTCTTATTTCTGGCATAGCCAGATAGCCCAGCCCTAGCATCACGTGGTTTTGTCATTTATTCTATTAGTAGAATTAGTAGCACATATTATATTCATTGATTTCTGTATGTTTAACCAGACTTGCCTTCTTAGATAAATCCCTTTTGGTAAACATACTTAATTCTTTCCACATGTTGCTGGTTTCAGTTTGTTAGTATTTTGTTGAAAGTAATGCTTCCGTGTTCATGAGCAATTATGTCTTCATCTTGTTTTTGTATGGGAGTAACACTGGCCTCACTGATGCTCTTGGGAAATGTTTGAGTAAATTCCTTTTCTATTTTCTGGAGGAGTTGTAAAACAATGGTTTTACTATCTTTATTAAATGTTTTGTAGAATTCACTGGAGAAGCCATCCAAACCTGAGCTTTCCCTGTTCAAAATGTTTTGATAAGTAATTCGGTCTCTTTTCTTGTCATGAGTCTGTTCAGATTCTAAATTCTTTTTCGCCAGTGTGATTTGTTCTTCTTAGGTGTTTGTCCATTTCAGCCAGTGTGTCTAATTTGATGGCACACAATTGTTCATGGTATTGCCTTTTATTCCTTTTTCCTCTATAAGATCAGTAATGTCGCCCTTTGCATTCCTAATCTAATCATTTGAGACCCCCTCCCCTGTTGTTGGAACTAACAGTGTATCAGTTTTGATGATCTTTTCAAAGAACTAACTTACGTTTTTGTTGATTTTGACTATTTTTCTATTTTCATTATTTATGCTCTAGTTTTTCTTCCATCTGCTTGTATTCGGTTGGTTTTGTTTGCTTTTCTTTTTTTAGTTTCTTAACATGGATAGTTAGGTTGTTGATTTGAGACTTTTCTTCTTTTTAAATACAGATGTTTACAGCTATAAATTTTTCTCTGCCTACTGCTTTAGCTGCTTCCTGTAATTTTTGTTATGTTCTGTTTTTGTTTCCATTCATCTCAAAATGTTTCCAAGTTTATTTTGTTCTTTATTCTAAGGATCCATTATTTACTTAATAATATGTTATTTAACTTCCACATATTTATAAATTTCCCAAATTTCCTTTTTTATAGATTGCTAGTTTAATTACATATGGTTAAAAGAAATAAAAGTATTTGGTGTTTGATTTCACTCCTGGCAAATGTATTGAGGCTCATTTTATGTCCTCACATACAGCCACTATTGGAGACTGTTCCATCTACCCTTGATTGTTTTTTATGTGACATGTTGTACAGGTATTTGTTAGTTCTGCGTAATTTATATATATATTTTAAGGAATTTATTTATTTATTTATGAGAGACACAGAAAGAGAGGCAGAGACATAGGCAGAGAGAGATACAGGCTCCCTGTAAGGAGCCTGATGTGGGACTCGATCCCAGGACCCCAAGATCACACCCTGAGGCAAAGGCAGACGCTCAACCACTGAGCCACCCAGATGCCTCTTAATTTATATTTTTATTTGAATTTTCTCTTTCCCCATTTTATAGTCTACCTAGTTGTTTTCATTATTGAAAATAGGATTTAATGTCCTCAACTCATATTTGAATTTTTCTTCTTTGCCCTCAATTCTGTCAGTTTTCACTTGATGTAGTTTGGGGTTCTATTGTTAGGGTTATATGTGTTTATAATTTTCCTCTCTTACCGATGGATTGACTTTTTTAGCATAAAACATCCTTTTTTGATCTCCAGTAATAGTCTGTGTGTTAAACTTCTGTGTCTGATTAGTAGTATAGTCATTGCAACCTCTTTCAGTTAATGATCACATGGTGTTTTTTTCCTCTTCTGCTTTCAGCCCATTCTAGTCTTTGAACTTCATGTTTGTTTTAAGAGCATACAGCTGGGTCATATTTTGAAAATCCATTTTGTTAGTCTCTGCTTTTTGATTGGAGCAGAGCCCACTTATATGTAATGTGAATCATGATGTGATATGACTCATATCTGCCATTTTGCTGTTTGATTTCTACCTACCCTTATGTAATTTTTGTTCTCTATTTCCCCATTATTGCTTTACTTTGCGTGATATTATTTTGTTTCCATTTTAAAATTGCTTTTTTTGACTCATACTTACATGTAATGTGTATGTATGTGTACCCATATTATATTTACACATACATGCATACATTTGTTATGACTATATTAATTACATTATGTTATAATTATATTAATTATTATGTAGTGTATATATTATATATGTAATTATTTACCCTGGGGATGACAATGTCTCAATTTATAACAATCTAGTTTTGTTGACTACAGATTTAATTTTAACACTGTACTAATGCTTTGCTCCTATATAGCTTCATTTCCTTCTTCCTACTTTGTGTTGTTATTTTCTTACAGATTACATTTTTACACTTGTGTGTTGATAAATACAGATTTATAATTATTGCTTTATGCAATTGTGGTTTAATCAAAGAGAAAAAAAGAATTACAAACAGAAGATTTATGTATATTGTTTGTTAGTTATCTTTGTAGTTATCTTTACCATTTCTTCATATGGAATTGAAGTTTTGTTCTTTAATCTCCCTGAGAAGAAGTACCTTTAGTATTGTGGTACAGTTCTGCTGCTGATGCATTCTTTTGCTTTTGTTAATCTGGATATGTCTTTATATTTTCTTCTTTTTATTTATATGTTTTTCTGATATAGAATTCTTTGTTGACATTCATTTCTTTTTCTGTACTTTGAATATGTTATCCCACTGCTTTGTGAGTTGCATAGTTTCCAATGTGAGATCTGTAAATATTACTGAGCATACCTTGAAGTGGAGGAACAGCTTTTCTGTTCTTGTTTTCTGGACTCTTTCCTTATATTTGCCTTTTGACAGTTTATGTTGTATCTAGGTGTGAATCTCTTTAAATTTATCCTATTTGGTGTTTGTTGAGGTTCTTGGATGTGCAGACTGATTTTTCATCTAATTTGTAAAGTTTCTAGCCATTCTTCCTTGAATTTTTTTTCCTCTTCCTTTCTTTTAGCAATCCCACCATGAATGTTTTGGTACACTTGGTGGCATCCTGCCATTCTTGGATGCTTTTCCTCTTCCTGCCTGCCTGCTTCCCTCCCTTTCTCCCTCTCCTTCTTTTGTTCCTCCTTCTACTCCTCCTTTATGTTCACTAATTGTGTTCTTCTGCCAGCTCATATCTACTCTTGAGCCCCTGTAGTGAATTTTTCATTCAGTTACTTTCCTTTTTAACTGGAGAATTTATGTATATTTAAGAATCCTCTCTTTTTGGTATTATGTATTTGATGTCATGATCCTCTTCTGTTTAGGTTGTACCTGTATTTTATTTTTTTTCATTGTATACATTTGTATTAGTTGATTGACTCTGTCTAGTAATTCCATCATTTGGGATTTCTCAGAAATATTTTTTATTGGCTATGTTTCTCCCTTTGTGTAGATAATATTTTTCTGTTACTTTGCATGTCTTAATTTTTGTCTACATGTTTGTTGGTAACCAGAAATTTTAAGTAATATACTGGGACCACTTTGGAAATCAGATCAGCCCCTCCTCAGGGTTTGTTTTTATTGTTGTTTATTTTTGTTGACTTTGCTAAACTAATTCTTAAAATATGTACTCTTTGTCATGTGTGTCCATTGAAGTGACCGCTGGGTAACTTTGATGGTCAGACAGAGGTTTCCTTAAAGGCCTTTTAGTGGTAATTCTCCCCACCTTTGTCAGGGGGCTTTCTTCCCTTGTGGGATGTTTTCAGTGTACCAGCAAGCAGTTATTGGCTCTGACTTGACTTACACTTTCTGCTTATGCAAAGGTTACGTGTTAGCCAGATATGAGATATCATAGGAGCACCTTCTGAGGCCTTTCCCTGGCATCCACACAGCCCTGTTACTATGTGTGGCATTTTATTTTATTTTATTTTATTTTATTTTATTTTATTTTATTTTATTTTATTTTATTTTATTTTATTTTATTTTATTTATTATTTTATTATTTTTAAAAATATTTTATTTATTCATGAGAGACACAGAGAGAGAGAGAAAGAGGCAGAGACACAGGCAGAGGGAGAAGCAGGCTCCATGCAGGGAGCCCAATGTGGAACTTGATCCTGGGACTCCAGAATCACGCCCTGGGCTGAAGGCAGGAGCTAAACCGCTGAGCCACCCAGGGATCCCTATGTGTGGCCTTTTAGATGTGAGGAATATGTAGGAGTTTTTCAGAACTTCCTATCTATATCTCATCCCCCCAATTTTTCCTTTTAATAAAAGTCTTCTTGGTTAACATCTTGTTAGCCTCAACTGGTATCACTCTCAAGCACCTGTGATCTTAAACGGTTGGTCCTGTCTCTCTCCCGGTCTCCTGCCCCGTGAAATTTGCTCAGGATAAAATTCTTCACAAAAACTGAGTCATGAATTGGGTCAAATAAAGAGAATAGACCTTGTCAGTTAGTGGAACATCTCCAATAATTAGGCTTTTGATGAATTCTAAACCTCTTCACCTCTCTCATGGCTGCTAGGCTGCTGGGTTTTCTCATAGCGATCATAGTCGTGATCATGTAGCTTTGCAAGGGTCTTAGGGCTCTATGGGAATGGGCATAGGATTGGGACCGGTTAGAGCACCACAAAGCTCATTTTCCTTACCAATATTCAGCCATTTTCATGAATATACGTTCCTCCTGGTGTTTTTTAGATTAACTTCCGGAGTTCTTAAAAAGTTGACTTTGCCCCTATCCTAGTTGCTTTTATGGAGAAGATATTTGGAGGTTTTCACTTTACCTTTTCAGAAGTCCCTCAAATCACATGGTGATTGTATGTGTAGTTGGAAACTTCTGAAAACTTCATTAGGTCTTTCAGTACATTACTACCCAATTATTTATATTGAAATAGAAATTATTTTAAATGATTTTTTCTCTCTCTCTTTTTAAAGATTTTGAGAGAGAGGGACAGAGTGCACACATGAACGGGGCAGAAGCAGACTCCCTGATGAGCAGGTAGCCCAGTGTGGAGCTTGATCCCAGTACCTTGAGTTCCCAAGATCATGACATGAGCCAAAGGCAGATGAGTAACTGACTGAGCTACCCAGGTGGCCCTTAAATTATTTTCTCTTTATTTTAGTTGACATTTATTAGAGTAGTATTTTGACCTTTTCAGTTTTTATATCTTAATAGGTTATATGTCAATTTAAATTTGGGGCATTATTAATATGATTAACAGGCATTATAAATTATTTACTGTAAAGTTGTTAGGTTTGATGAGGTGATAAAGACATTTACATTTTGTGCTTTTTAGAGCCTGAAAAATATCTTTTTATAACTTGTGTAATATGGTTATATCTTTTTTCCTTCATTTAGATCATGAGTGTTCAGCTTATTTTGGACTTTTCCAGTACCCCTTAGAGTTTTTTGTATAACGAATTTTCTTGGAAATTATTTATTGGTTTGCTAGTACAAGATATAAAATTTACATTCTACTAAGGAGTTAAGTAGTGCTTAAATGTAAGAGCTTGCGATAGTATTGACATATCTTATGTCACCCATGAATACATGTTCTCCCCCTTTAGTGTAATGTAGACTCTAATGTATCAAGCCTATAAACTTACATCTTACGCTTTCCCATCTTCTGCTGTTCAGGTGGGTTGCCACTTGTATTATTTCTAATTTCAGGATAGCTCAGTGCTGCTCTCATGATTGTGATTTTAAGGTTATGTGAAATTCACATTTATTTCTTGAACCTATTACTTTGTTGCTAATTGTGTTATTTTAAAACTATATTCACATCATACATTTGCAGATATAAACATTTACAAATCATACACCAGTGTATAAATGATACTAAATAGGAAATCCAAAAACAATGTTTTCATTAAATTGTTCTGTCTGTATCCTTTTGTTGTATGTAGATTCTTTTTCAAACTTCAAATTTCTCCTCTTTATTTTGAATTATTTTGCTTTAACATAATATGAGACAGTTCTAGTTCCTGAAGTAAAAACCTTCACCAAAGCTGCTTACTTATAGTGTATATGCAGATATTTTTAAGTTTTTGCTGCAGTTCCTAAACCTCAGGCTTTTCTTAATAATTGCTGATGTTCTCTCCACTGTTCCTGCAGTAAAGGTATCTGCTGTGCATCCTGGCAGCACAACATTCGTTTGCAGGTGTAATTGAGCTAGTGATGACTTACTCATGCATGCCACACTTGTGGTTGCCTTGTTCTCTGGGACTCAAGAACCCCAAGTTTTTCCAAATCAGAGAACCATAAAGGCGATACACGGGGTAAGGAGAGGGGGCTAACAGTAAAAAATGTGGTTCTCAATCCCAAAGGAGTGCAAAGGACTGAAATACATATGTTTTCTGACTTTTTCATGAATATACCTTATGAAGCTCATTTCCTTTTAAAAGATTATCTTTAACTTGGCTTAAAGGAAAAAAGGTTTCACACATTTAAAATATACAATCTACTAAGTTTTAGAAGGTGTACACATATGTATATTTCCATGAAACTAGCACCTCAAAGAAGATAATGGACTTTCCCATTACTGCTGAAAAGTTTTCCGTTTTCCTCTGTAACCCTAATTCCTGCCGCTCTCTCCCACCCCTAGTTGCTTGCAGTGGACTTCTGCCACTGTTCCTCGGCCTGCATCTTCTGCAGCTCTGTGTGAATGGAATGGCATTTTCTCATCTCTTCTGTCCAGTGCCTTTTTCAGCAGAGCTGTTTTCCTACCTTTTTGATGTTGCTTCATGTATTGATGGTTAATTAACCTCTTTGTGTTGCTGGATAGAATTACATTTTTCTTCATTCAGTTACTTATCCATTTCCCTTTTGATGAGTTCTGTACAGTTTCTGGATATTTAAAATTATGATGCTGGGACCATTTTTATACAAGTTTTTGCTTGGAAAATCCTTTGATTTCTCTTGGGAAATACCAATGAGTGGGGTTATATAGGTGTATGTTCTCTAGACTATAGGACCAGTCTATATTCCCATCAGGAGTGAATTACAGTTCCTGTTGCTTTACGTACTTGTCCAACACTTGGCATTGTCAATTTGTTAATTTTAGCAATTCCTTTTAGAAAAGTCAAGGAATCTCATTGTGGTTCTAGTTTGCATCTCTGATGACGTTGAGCATCTTCTAGCAAGCTTTTTTTTTTTTTATCATTCACATTTCCTCTTTGGTGAAGAATTTGTTGACCTCTTTTTTTTTTTTTAGGATAGCAAGTATCTTTTAATAATATTTTTAAATTAAGGTATGTACTTTTTTAAAAGACATAACACTGTTACACACCTTAACAGTCTACTGTATGGAATAAACACAACTTTTTTAAAATAAATTTATTTTTTTATTGGTATTCAATTTACCAACATACAGAATAACACCCAGTGCTCATCCCATCAAGTGCCCCCCTCAGTGCCCGTCACCCATTCACCCCCATCCCCCGCCCTCCTCCCCTTCCACCACCCCTAGTTCATTTCCCAGAGTTAGGAGTCTTTATGCTCTGTCTCCCTTTCTGATATTTCCCACACATTTCTTCTCCCTTCCCTTATATTCCCTTTCACTATTATTTATATTCCCCAAATGAATGAGAACATATAATGTTTGTCCTTCTCCGATTGACTTACTTCACTCAGCATAATACCCTCCAGTTCCATCCACGTTGAAGCAAATGGTGGGTATTTGTCATTTCTAATGGCTGAGTAATATTCTATTGAATACATAAACCACATCTTCTTTATCCATTCATCTTTCGATGGGCACCGAGGCTCCTTCCACAGTTTGGCTATTGTGGACATGGCTGCTAGAAACATCGGGGTGCAGGTGTCCCGGCGTTTCATTGCATCTGTATCTTTGGGGTAAATCCCCAACAGTGTTGACCTCTTTTGCCCATTAAATTTTTTTCCTCTTCATTTTTAGGTTTGAGGGTTTTTTAAAAAAGATATTTTCTAACTATAAGTCCTTTATCAAATATATTTATGCAGGTATTTTCTACTCCTCTGTGGCTTTATTTTCTTCAGAGGAGAAGTTTTATAGTTGATACTGTTAAATTTATTTTATTTTTTTATGGGTCTTTGTTGTCATATCCAAGAAATCTTTGCCTAGCTCAAGATCACAAAGATTTTCTCTTATGTTTTCCTTTAGAAGAGTTATAGTCTTAGGTTTCACGTTTAGGCCTGCAGTCTATTTGAGATAATTTTTACAAATGGTGAAAAGTATAAAGGTCAAGATAATTGCCATTTCTTTTGGTCTTCGTTCCTTACTTTCATTTGTCTGTATATCTGCCATCATTCTTTTTTTTGGTCCTGTGTATATAATGTCTCTTTTTTTTCTGTCTTCATCTAAGATTTTTTTCTTTATCATTGGTTTCCTTTATATTTGGTTTAATTATAGTTTATTGAGCTTTCTGGGTCTGTAGGTTTATAATTTTTCTCAAATTTGGGAAAATTTTGGCCTCTAGTTATTCTCCTCTCTTCACACTGCATTGTGGGCATTCCAGTTATTTTACTTGAAATTGACAACTCGTTCTGTTTTCAGTTTTAAAAATTTTCTATGATGTTATTTTAATTTTTTAAATTTTTATTTCTTCAGGTTCACTATTTTGTGTGTCAAATCTATCATTAATTTCATCTAAGTGAATTTCTCTCTTCTAGTCTAGTTTTTATCTCAGAATGTTTGCTTTGGTCTTTTTTATGTCTTCTTCCATCTTTCTACTTACCTTTTGGTCACTTGGCATGTATCATACGGTTTTCATATCCTTGAGTGCTAATTTTGACATCTTGTCTGTTGTGTATTGGTTTTTGTTGATTAAGTTTTTTCCTTATTATCATTCCTATTTTCTTACTTCTTGTAAGACTGGTGATTTTCATTTTTTCCTGGAAATTGTAAATTTTACTTTGTTGCTACCAATTTTTTTTTTTCGTATTTTAGCAAATATTTTTGAGCTTAGTTCTGGGGTGTAGTTAGTTCATTTGGGAAAAGTTTGATTTATTGTGCATCACTTTTGAGCAGAGTTGAAACAGTAATGAGTCTATGGCTAATTACTCTCTGTTGCTGAGACCGACATTTCTGTATGCCCCTGCATCAGGCCAGCCCTGTAAGAGCACCGACGACCACTGTTTCTTCTAATGTTTTCTGTCTATTTTTGGGACCACTATTGTATAGTTTCTTCAGACATGCAACTTGACCCATAATTAATTACATCCTTCCTACACTCCCTGTGCTGATCCTGATTCCTTGCTTGTATGTAGATCTGTCCTGTCACTGTCTGCTGTGAATCCCAGTTCCCATGTCTTTGTGCCATCTTGTTTTGTCTCAAGTCACCTGATGAGTTGCTCATCATGATCTGCTCCTCTCCAGCTACATTTCCCCACCTTGTCTGAGAAGTGTCTCTCTGAGACCACTTTCTTTGCCTGATATTCCAGGTCTTTAGAATTACTATTTCATATATATTATTGATTTTTGAGTGGGTTGGGGTGGAAAGGTAAATCCCTGTCACTCCGTTTTGTAAATTCTGAATCCAGCTGCCATTTAGGACCAGTGACATATATGTACAGAAATACAGGTATGTATATGTATATGTTCAGTTTATATATATATCTGTGTGTGTGTTTTCATGTGTGTAGATGTGTGTGTGTGGTTGTATGAATAAATTTAAGGGATTTGTTACAGGGATTTGGTTTTATACAACGGTCAGAACAATTTCAACCCATCTCTGTAAGGTGTTTTGTTGCATTTAATTTGGGAGCTTGCAATCTATCTATAGGGCAGGCAGTTGTGAAGTGAAGAAGGATGCATATTGGGTAGTACTGAGTAAGGCAACCCCCCAAAACGATTGGGGACAAATTCTGATTTTTATCATTGCCATGAGGAGACTGAATCCCTTCCATGTTTTCATAGTCTTTGACATGGATGAAGGGCATGGGTTCATGTCAAAGCTGGTCTCTTCTTCACTTGCTCAAAGTTACCCAGTTAGTCCAGCAGTCAGAGGAGGTGACGGAGGACTGCCAGGTCATGGAGAGTAGTATTGGTTGTTGCTTTATGACAGATGATCCAGACAATGAATTACAACATGTATGAGCGTTGCTTTACCTCTGCTTTCCATATGTCATACCAGAATCTCTCTCATGGCCTTTTCTAATGAGGTACATCCCAGGAATGGAATTCTGGCCTAGCTGTGTCGTCCTGATACAGAGGGCCAGCATTGTTCCCTTTGCCAGACTTGCATTTGTACACATCATCTTAATTTGCACTTAATTTCTAACTAAAGACAGAAAGAATGCTCTGGTTCTTCCTAATGAGGTGCACAATCTAGTCTACAGCCAACAACGTGCTTACCTGTTTCCTGAATGGTATAGACAATCTGTTTTTGTCTTTGGGATAGTTATTCTTTTTCTAATTTGCATTTCTGTATGCTGTCTATAACTTAAATAACTTTTTTTAAATAATAAATTTATTTTTTATTGGTGTTCAATTTGTCAACATACAGAATAACACCCAGTGCTCATCCTGTCAAGTGCCCCCCTCAGTGCCCGTCACCCATTCACCCCCACCCCCTGCCCTCCTCCCCTTCCACCACCCCTAGTTCATTTCCCAGAGTTAGGAGTCTTCATGTTCTGTCTCCCTTTCTGATATTTCCTACCCATTTCTTCTCCCTCCCCTTCTATTCCCTTTCACTATTATTTATATTCCCCAAATGAATGAGACCATATAATGTTTGTTGTTCTCTGATTGACTTATTTCACTCAGCATAATACCCTCCAGTTCCATCCATGTTGAAGCAAATGGTGGGTATTTGTCGTTTCTAATGGCTGAGTAATATTCTATTGAATACATAAACCACATCTTCTTTATCCATTCATCTTTTGATGGACACCGAGGCTCCTTCCACAGTTTGGCTATTGTGGACATTGCTGCTATAAACATCGGGGTGCAGGTGTCCTGGTGTTTCATTGTATCTGCACCTTTGGGGTAAATCCCCAGCAGTGCAATTGCTGGGTCATAGGGCAGGTCTATTTTCAACTCTTTGAGGAACCTCCACACAGTTTTCCAGAGTGGCTGCACCAGTTCACATTCCCACCAACAGTTTAAGAGGGTTCCCCTTTCTCCGCATCCTCTCCAACATTTGTGGTTTCCTGCCTTGTTAATTTTCCCCATTCTCACTGGTGTGAGGTGGTATCTCACTATGGTTTTGATTTGTATTTCCCTGATAGCAAGTGATGCAGAGCATTTTCTCATCTGCGTGTTGGCCATGTCTATGTCTTCCTCTGTGAGATTTATGTTCATTTCTTTTGCCCATTTCATGATTGGATTGTTTGTTTCTTTGGTGTTGAGTTTAATAAGTTCTTTATAGATCTTGGAAACTAGCCCTTTATCTGATGTGTCATTTGCAAATATCTTCTCCCATTCTGTAGGTTGTCTTTTAGTTTTGTTGACTGTATCCTTTGCTGTGCAAAAGCTTCTTATCTTGATGAAGTCCCAATAGTTCATTTTTGCTTTTGTTTCTTTTGCCTTCGTGAATAACTTTTTAACACTCCTTATTTTAGATGATAAGGGAATTTAAGAAGGGAATGAAAATAATCCTGACTTTATTATTATTATAAAAATTTCTTGAGTGTGTCTTATGTCAGTTTATTATAAATTGTTAAAGGGAAGTAATTCAGCGAGAACTCTTATTAATTGACACTTCTGTATCTCTCCAGTGCAGCCATAATTGATGGTGATGATTATCTCCCTGAAGCACTGCATGTTTTTGATATGCCTGCTGAATCATTAAATAAAGATTAAATTCTGTTCTATAAAATTTTATTATTAAATGCCTTCTATTGTGTCCTAATTTTTTGCATAATGTATTCCACAAAAGATATTTATCTTAACTATATGTAAACCCTGATACAAGATACAGATTACCCCTTGTCTGGACATATCTGTCTCATAGTGGTGTGTTCATCCCAAATTAGTTCCATAGTAGATTGTATCACTTTAAAATCTCAGCCTTTGGCTCTTATTTATAAATAGCCCAGTATGTGTTGGTTTCTGTATACGTATTGAATGTGCTTTGCCTGGTTTCAGTTAATTTTCATGCAAATTCCAACTTCAATATTGCTTACCAAATACTATTTTAAAAGCAATAAATTAAAAAGTGCCCCTTTGCCCCCAAATTACTATGAAATCAGAAGTACCTTCACTAAGTCTTGGAAATAGTGGTATTTGATAGCTCAGCACTGTATACCAGCAAGTTTTCTACTGGAAATTACCAAAGAGTATGTCTTAGGAAATATGAGATTTCGGATTGTGCTTTGAGTCATCCCTCACAGACATGATTAGAACCAGGGGCTGGCCGACAGTCCCCCACTGACTTCCACTGCATTTCATGTTATCTTGATGTATATTTACATAAAATATCATGGAAGAAATTTGAAGACAAATTATATAAAAAAGTGGAAATCCTTGTTTGGTGGATTTATTGATTTGTGTTTTATTCCTTGACATAAATACCCTCATGTATTTTCGCTTTTGCACATTTAATCAATAAAGACAATACCAGAATTATATGCTTGGGTAGGAAGAGACTCTTAATTTATTAATAGCAATCATTTATTGAGACCTTCCTGCATTTCTTGCAATATCTAGACACTTCAGTAAAGGTTTCTATGTACCGTATATAGATAGATTTACTTCTAACCATTGCTATGTTTAATTCCATTTTACCCCGATTTTCTTACTTGGAAATTGAGGTTAGCAAAGCCTATGTATCTGCAAAAATCCATGTGAACACTTACTCCTCTACTTGACATACAGTGTTGTGTCGACAAAATGGTAAATTGTGTTACTGTGTGATTCTTTAATGCCTGAAGAACTCTGAGCAGTATCTTCATACCCTGGGAAGATGGAGCTGGGACCTGACAGTCTTGTTAACAAGTGCAAAGCCCAGTGCGAGTGCTATGTCCTCCTCTTCCTCCTGGTCAGGGAACAAATTCTGATTTTTATCATAGCCATAAAGTCAACGGACAGTTCCTGAGGGCTCCCCAGGCTCCCAACAGTAAGCCCTGGCCACATTGCCTGTAACACGGTCTTCATGACCAGGGCTGAGATGGTGTCGTCCCTTATCTTACCCTGGCAGGATTTAGCCCCTGGTCTCTAGCATTCCATGCCATGCTCTGTACTTCGCCTAGAGTGCTGTATGTATTTCAATTTCCATTGACCATATTAATGCTTTCCATTTCTAGGATAATACCTAGCAGTAACAGAGGGTTGCTATTTTATTTTGCCACCTTCAGAAGAGTTGAAGTAGCTCCAGGCAAAGGGTTCTGTGTTACAATCTTTGGGAAAGTTTTCAGTATGTGTGCCTTGTGATTAGCATCTTCTTGTCTCAGCCTCCTTCCCTCTCTCCCCTATAACCTTCCTGAACCTCTCTAACATTGTTTGATTCCCTTCTAGTTATCATTTCCTTGGTTATGGCAATCCTCATTCTATAGCTTATCAATAATATGGTTGTTTACTAAATTCATGGTAGTCTTTTAAATAATGTTAATGTGAGTAATGTCATTTTGTCCTTCCTGTCATTGTTATTAACGGAGCCAGGCCCACGTCACTCTTTATTGTGGAACCCAGATCAGACCCAGTGTTTTGACTCTCAATTTCAGCATTATTTTTTCCTATGCTACTCCTTGTGTTGGTTCATAAACTTAGAAATAAAATACACTTCATCTTTGATTTCCTTACTTATTTTGGCAAGTGACTTTTTAGTTAAAAAATAAAAAAATAATGCAGCAGACACATGAAATAAGGACTAATATATGAATTATAATTTATAAGATAAAGAGAAGCAAAACAATTCAGTGCTTAAGTGCAGTGTGTGGGCTCTGATCAGACAGCCTGGGTCAAATGCTGACTGCCATCTACTGGTTGTACAGTCTTGGAGGGAGTCCACTGATAGTATATGCACCTCAGGTTTTCATCTGTCAGATGGGTTATTAAAAAGTTAGGTTCAGTAAGTTGTATATAACTTGTATAACCTACAAATAAAACAAAAACACCCTAAGAGGTGATGGCTTTGTTACTATTAAGACTGTGGTTTATGTTAGAAAGTCTATAATTAAGGTCCTTGGAAAGGTGTAATATTAATAATTCTGACAATACTAATAGTTATATTCTTATAGGAGCCCTTATTAAGTGACAGTGCAATTAACCCTTGAGAAGGAGGAGTGCTAACTCTCTGGACATCTCTGTTTTCTCCCTTGGAGAGTTTAGGAAGTGCAGTGGGTTTGCGTATGTGAATGTGTGAGAGTGTGTTGTGATTTCTGAGCTACCTTGCTGTTTCCTGGAGGAATATTTTGATTGCTGTAGCTAACATTGTATTCTAAGAGCTCACTGCTGCTTTTTTGCACACAGAATGCTTACTTTCAGATGTGCGACACTTTAGAAGAGTTTTTGGTTTTCTTGAATAAATAAAAATTTTGTAAGTTTTGTTTCTTCAGGAAAATAATTTTTAAAAATATTTTTATTCATTTTAGAGAGAGTGTAAACGGGGAGGGGTGTGGTGGGGTGGAGAGAGGGAGAAAAGATCAGAAGCAGACTTCACACTGAGCAGGGAGCCCAACTAGGGCCTGGATCCCACAACAGGGAGATCGTGACCTGAGTCAAACCAGACTTGGATGCTCAACCGACTGTACTACCCAGGCACCCCAGTAATTATAAATGTTTGAGTTTTAAAGGATTCTCAATAATTTTAAGTTTGAGAATGCCCATAATTTTTTTTTTTAAAGGAGTTGACTTGGTAAAGGAGTTTGAGAAATTGAGTCTTCAAGTGTTAACTTCTGAATTTTGGAGTAAAGATATCTCGTATAATCGTAGATTTTTTTTCTTTATTTGCCATGTAAAGCTTTTTATAGATTTGAATTCCTTTGAGAAATTTCAGGTTTTTTTGTGTTCATCTAAGTTAATGTGCTAGCTAATAGGCCAGAGAAGTGGATGGAAAAAATTCTTATGTGAAGTCATATTTAAAACAATCTAAATGGGAACCTGTTTATCAATGTGTTTAGGATGATGTATAACATAGTTCATTACTTATGTTATATGAATGAAGTTTTAGTATTTCGTTTAGGTGGTTTTATTTTGTGCAGCATATTTTACGTTTTCAGTACAACTATAGCATCATCTTGATTTCTAACACTTAGAATGTAAAATATCTATTTTATCTTGATTTTGTTCATAATAAAACCAATGCATTCTATCCCCATTGGCCATTGTTTTATTCTTAGAAATAAACATTTATCAGTATTATTAAATATATGTTTATTTTTAAGAATAATTATTCTTGTTAACTGATTGCATTGTGTTTATTTTTATCTGATCTGTTTTACCAGTTATTAATTTTTAGTTTGTATCTTCATCATAGGATATTTTCTTTTTAAATTTTATAAGTACTTTCCTAATCTCAGTGTATTAAAACAACAAAAAGTAGAACCTTTGACCTACCTCAACTACTTGATTTTTTTCACTCATACGTTGTAAGGGGTTCTGTTCATTTAGATCAGTACTTAATACAGTCTCAATTTTGTTTGTGAATACTTTTATTTCTGTGGCTTTGCCTTTTTCTGTTTTCTTGTCTCCCATGAGGTAGACTCTTCCATTAGGCAGGAGGTGCATAATGGTGGACGAGCTCTGTTTCAAGGTTAGGAGGCTTCACTCTTGCTTTTGCATCTTCAGCTTCTCTGTAAAAAAAACAATTTACATTTTCTTGTCAGAGTCAAAGGTACTCCCCTTCTTGGAGTCCCAGTCCCTCCTAGGTCATGTGTAAAGCAGTGTGTGAGCTTTTACTTTTAAAATTTTTACTAATTGTAGAAAGCAAAGAATATGAATAATCTAAAAATAGATCCCACATTAAGTGATTTTGACTTGTATTTGCTTTATGTATACGTATGTTTATATGTCTGAGTATAAAAGTTGTGAGTGTGTCTATATTGTATGCAGTGTTACACTGTATATAATGTCTTTGTCTTTTTAGATCTAATATGCCTTGAGAATTTTTTTTGTACTTTTTATTGGTAATACTCTAATATAATCATGTCATTATTCCTGAGCATTTAGGATATTTTTATATTTTAATTGGAGAGCAGCTTTTTTGCCTTTTTTTTTCAGATGTTTTCTTGAGGGAGTATTCTAGAATTGGGCTGGTTCAGATGACTATTGAAAACTAATATTTGCTTGTTAAGGCTTGGTGCTTTATTCAGTTCCATAAGGAATCATTAAATGTTTATGAGCTGAGGTGCAGTGTGAACTTGTTTATAGAAAGATGATGTGATGGCGGTAGAGGGGGTGAATTGCAATGGAAAGAGCTTGATGCCTCAACACTCTCGTAAAATGGTTGCTGTAGTATAATCATACCAGATAGAGAAGTGTATACTGTCTTGATAGGGAACAGTTGTGAAGAAACAGGTGATGATTTATGAACCTGAGGATGTGATTATTGAATTGATAAGGTGTTACTGGTGCTAGAATTAGGGAAATTTGGAGAGACTATTAGTGTGGGAAAATCATAACTGAGGGTCAGACGTGTTTTAAGGTATTGTCAGTTCAGAGAAGAAAAAATGCCCCAGGAAAGGCCATGGGTGGAGATAGATATTTTAGAGTCATCCACAAAGAGGTTATGCATGACACCCAGGAAATGAATTACAACTCTGAAGTAAAAATGAAAATGTCACCGTTTGAAGGTAAGAGGAAGGAGAGGAGTTGACAGTAGTGAGAAACAGGGAATGTTCAGGAGTAGTTTAGAACCTGTGCAAAGAAGCATGCTATTAGAGCCTTTAGAAAGTGGTAGTGAACAGTACATTTACACTTTGAGGATTCACAAAAAGAATCGCTTGAATAGAAAGCTTTGCATATATATATATATATATATATATATGCATGTGTATGTATATATATATAATGTGATTTTTTAAATATAAAAACATATTTGTATGCTACTTGAAAACCTGTTACATAGTGTTGTAGAATAATGAAAAGCTACAGTTGATAGTTGTAATGAGTACTCATTACCAAGAGTAGCCAGTACCATTGTGATCCTCTTTATATGTTTTCTTTCCTGGCCACCAGGAAATATGTGCATCATATTTATTTGTTTGTGTTGTTTATTTATTTTCCACCATTGTGCACCAAAAGGGCCTCCATTCGCTGATCTCCCAATAACAGCCATCAGAGTTAGCGCCCAGATTTTGCTTTGTATATGCCACTCCTTACTGTGAGAGACTAGGGCTGGTGCCAGGTCTACAGCAGGGAAGGGGCCTGGTGAGCTTGCAACATCTGCTAGAAAAGAAGGAGATGCTCAAGTACTAGGAAGAGTGAAGTCAAAAGATAACCAGCATTGAAGGATCTCCACTGGCCAGTTTGGGTTCAGTTTGAGAATAATAAGGCATAATTATGGTAATTGATTATAAAACATATTGTAAATTGAAAATCCAAGAGTCCATTGAAAATTCTTGAAAGGGAGCAAGAGAGAGAGCGTGAGACAGGGTAAATGGTAAAGTTCTTTGTAGAAGAATGTCATTCTAATAAATGTAGGAGGAATGATAGAATGTTATCATTTTGCATCCCTCATTATAATAATGGAGACAGGGTAAGATTCATTAATGAACTCTCAAGCCATTGGGAGAAGGTTGTTAGGGAGGAAGATGGTCGCATGTTGGCTAACAGAATCCACCTGGATTCCTTGGCGATTGGCCCGGTTTGTCCATGTTCAGGCCCAGCAACAGCAGAGTCAGCAAAGTAACTGTTCTCTGGCCCTGCTTTCATGTGTCCATCTCCTGCTCTGATTCCTTTCTTCCATCTCTCTTCCACTTTTAAGGATGCTTGTGATTACATTGAGTCCACCTACATAATCCAGGATAATTTTCCTGTTTAAAAGTCAGCTGATTAGCAATCTTAATTTCATTTGCCACCTTTATTCCCCTTTGCCTTATATCCTAACAAGTTTCGGAGATGAGGATGTGGACATCTTTCAGGGACCATTACTCCTGTGATGTGGAGTCATGAGGAGAAATACACACTTATGGCAATATGAAAATCTATAAGTCATCTATCTTTTATACTATCCCATTAAAAACTGAAATTAACATGTGAAACTATAGTATAAAAGTAGTCTTCATTTACAGTCACTTTCAGAATGGTAATACCTTGTTAATCATAAAAAAGACATATTAAGCAAAATGGCAAAAATTTCCCTATATATTTTTAATGACAAGTGACATTTGCTCCAAATGTCAAATCACATTATTGATAATATATTGTTGTATATCTAGAACTTACGTGGGGAAATGGATTGTGATTGTTCTTTGGAGAATCATTATTTAATATTCTGTATATCCTTTCTATTTTAGCCTTTCGAGGTTTAATGCATTCAAAGAATGTTGCTTATAAATATGTACAGTGATGAAAATTAAGTTGCTTCCTTGCACTGATCTTGTGCTCAGTGAAAATTAGAAATGGATTGTGATTGTTCTTTGGAGAATAATTATTTAATATTCTGTATATCCTTTCTATTTTAGCCTTTCGAGGTTTAATGCATTCAAAGAATGTTGCTTATAAATATGTACAGTGATGAAAATTAAGTTGCTTCCTTGCACTGATCTTGTGCTCAGTGAAAATTAGATGACTTTGGTTGGTCAGTACTGTTGATTTTAGGGCAAGAGGGAAACTTTTCAAATTCCCAGTTGTGGTGCTGAGAAGTTTATTGCACCCTCAGCCCTATTTTTAAATATATGTCTTGTTTCTTCCTGGTCGTGCTGACATTATGTCTTCAGACTTCTGTTTCCATGACCTGGATTCCAACCCTTGTGCATGTTGAAGTTGAAGTTGCATTTTGTTCGCCTTTGTCCCCTCAGATCCTTGTTGGTTGCTTAGCGTTACATTTATTACTTATGAGTCATTGAATGATTGTAGTGTCACAGGTACAGCACTAAATCATGCGTTTTTGTTAGCTCGTTTTTAAACCTTTCTAAGTAGGATTATTCCACGCTATACATTAGGAAGGAAGGGATCCATGTGATTCAAAAAGAGTTGTGCAGGGTCACCCCTGTGACTGGTCAGAGGCTGGGTGAAGGTCTGATCCCAGCACGGACTGCAGAGCTAATGCCTTAGAATGTGTGTGTCCATCATGCTCCTGTGTCCCTTCAGCATTCCCCGGACTCCACAGCAGCATTTTCTTTATCATGTCCTGAAGACACAGTTCCAGGAGATGGACATTGGTTTTTATGACAAAAATATTCAGTGGTCCACTAAGCTCAGGGAGAGCTGTGCACATCTCCCCTTCCTTTCTTGGGACTCTGTGCTCATGAGCTCCTTCACATGGGAAGCCTGTGGACTCTTAGTCTTCTAATCCAGCCTTGCCACAGGCTTGCTTGACCCCCTACCCTCCCTCCCCTTTTGGTAATATCACTAGTAACATCCTACAGAGCAGTTGGTTGTAGGATATTTGGCAAATGTTGAGAATCTGGACAAAAATCTAAAGTTTTTGGCATGACTTACTTGTAAGACCCTTCATGATTTAGAACTCTGCTGTTTTTTTTTTTTTTTTTAATTTCAGATTTGTACCTAATTCTTTAACAGTCTTTCTCGACCTGTGTTATTTCATTCCCCACTGCATGTCCTGTTCCCTGGTCCTGGAATCTGCACAGATGAATGAGTTTAACCATTCTGCTCCCAGGCCTCTCTGGAACCTTGAGGAGACTCCTGCTGTCTGCCGTCTCTGCTTGTGATCTCAGTGATGGCACCTGACGCTCTTTTTTTAAAGATTTTATTTATTTATTCATAGAGACAGAGAGAGAGAGGCAGAGACACAGGCAGAGGGAGAAACAGGCATCATACAGAGAGCCTGACGTGGGACTCGATCCAGGGTCTCCAGGATCACGCCCTGGGCTGCAGGTGGTGCTAAACCGCTGCGCCACGGGGGCTGCCCGCACCTGACGCTCTTTATCATTGCTTGCTGCTCTCTGTTCTTTGCTCAGACCCAGAGTGCTATTTGGTTTTGAGCCCCCAGTGCTTAGTGAAAGTATTAAAACATGTGAACCTTTTAATTAGCATTTGAATTGAATCACTTTGAATTGCACTATAGTTCTTATGAACATGGGATTCCTAAACAGATGGACAGCGTGGCAGGCAGCTCCTCTTCCTGCTAACTTGGTGCCTGATTTCAGAGAGGGTCTGGCCAGTGGGGATGAGGTAGGATGTTGGGGATGGTGTTTTTATGTCTTGAACCTTTGAGCCTAGGGTGGTTTAGTGCTAAAAGTGGCAAAGATTTGTGTAATGTTAAGAATGTGTGAGTCACTATGCTCTGTACTGTGCAAACAATAATCATGTCATCTTCATCACACCCTTATTAGGTAGGAGCAGTTACTACCATCCCATTTGATATATGAGGAAACCGAAGGCACCTTATTAGATAACATGTCTGAGCTTGCAGAGTGAATACGTCTGAGCAACAGTACTGTGAAGGGGTTAACCTAGGACACTGCCTGTGAGGTGTTCCTCTGAAGTGTCCCCTGCATCTTTGGTGGCACCTGGAGGATTGATAGAAACCCAAGCTGTGCACTTGGAAGGAAAGTGAGGGACTTTTGTTATGGGTGGGGAGGGGGTAGAGAGTGCATATGGGATTGCAGGGGGAGGTGGTCTATGACAGAGATGCAAAGCGCCAGTGAAGTCCTGGGAAAGGGGCAGGGTGATAGGGGATGCAGTTCTTTGTGTAGGCTTCCTTTCTTAGGGGACTCTAGGGTTTGGAATATGTGCATAAAGGCTTGGAAAATACTGAATATAAGTATCTTTTAAAGAAATACTAAAGTTTAGAATTTTTACTCATTCAAGGCATTCTTTCTTTCTCCCAGTTAGTTAAAATTATTATTTTTAATTCTGAGACTTGGCACTCAAAGTCAAACTGTTAAGGAGGAACAAAACAGACCATGGATTTGTGGCCATTTGGATGTGTGTGACCATTCATTATTTTTTGCTTGTTGCTGTGTTTAGTTTTGGAGTGCTTTCTTGGTTTCCCTACCCTCCTCCCCTGCCTTTCTTGGAGATTGATATAAATAGAGAGGTATCTAATGTAAATGAGTCAAAGTGAGTGCTTGTTTACATCTCAGGTCAACTGGTGTTCACATAGGCAGGTGTTTTTGTTTGAAGTGTTAAGATTGTCAGATCTCTGTATCTTGACCTTTTAGGTTATTTTACATACATGAACTGAGGTCTTTTTAAAGCTGTTGTGTGTCAATTAAGGTGTTAACTGGCCCTATGGGATGGAAGCTTTTGTAGTTGACATCCTTGAACTTTTTTTTTTTTAGATATAACTATATCACTAGCTGTTTTTTTTCTAGATGTAACTATATCACTATATATATTTATATATAAATATATTTACATGTATATACACACATGTACATACACATGTATCTAGAAACACATATATGTATAAATGACAGGGTGACTATTAGCTATTATTCATTAAGTGTCCTTACCTGCTTTTCATGCTATGATGTTTTTTTAATTCTTTTTTTTTTTTTAAGATTTTATTTATTCATTCATGAGAGACACAGAGGGAGAGAGAGAGGCAGAGACACAGGCAGAGGGAGAAGCAGGCTCTATGCAGGGAGCCTGACGTGGGACTCGATCCCTCTGCCTGGAGGTCTCCAGGATCATGCCCTGGGCTAAAGGCGGAGCTAGACCGTTAAGCCACCCAGGCTGCCCTGTTTCTTTAATTTTTATAAAATTTCTGTGAAGCACTGCTTTTCTGCCATTGCCACTCAGGGGCTTGCAACTCAGGAAACATACTCAGTATTCTCGAAGTTGCACAAGGCTTATTGGCAGCGCCGTCCTACCGTCCTACCTACCTTGGCTTGCCTCTCCACTTCCTTTCTGTCCCCATGCTCACTGTCTGCCCTTGCCCTTGAACTGCTGCTGGCAGGACACATGCTGCTTTGATCACCTGGGTGTGGAGTTAGTTCCCCAGCATTTTTCAGGATAGTGACCATCAGGGCCTGATTCCAGGCTAGTCTTTGCCAGCTGCCCCTGGTGTTTGTCAGTTTTTTGTTTTTTAAATTTTCTGCTTCTTCAGCAGTGACTGAACACTGTCAGTTATGTTACTGTTTGGCTCACCCAGCTTTTTCACTGGGTGAAGCCGGCATCGTGACAGGCAGTTTGAGAGCATGTGGTGTGAGTGTCGAGGGGACCATTGGGAGAACTGGGTAGGGGGCTCCGGATCCCACAGTAAGACAGTGAGTATACATACATATCCTCGCATCATAGTCCCGTATTCACGTCTTCTAGATTCTTAACTTACTGTGTTCTTGTGTTTGGCCATTTATTTTTCCCATGAACTCTATGGCCTATATTGACCTGATCACCAGAAATATGCAAGTAGCTGGATATTCTGTCCTACAGGCTGGTCTTTGAGGAATGTCTGCCCTTCTAGAGAGATAAAGGACACAGAAATAACAAGATAGCAAAAAGTCGAGAAACATACTACTGTTCTCCTCTTTGCTCGAGTTCTGGAGAAACACAGCCTGTGTGAACCTGCACAGAACACCCTGACTTGAGTGTGTGAGCTGGGGATGCTGATATGCTGTGGTCTTGGTTTCTGTTGCTTTTCATATCTCTCCCTGGGACTATGGTACTGTATCCTATTTACTTAAATAGACCAGTCAGATAATCTTTCATGACTCTCAAGTGGAAATAATTCTGCAGTGATAAAACCTAAAGGAATAAAGGAAGAGGTTCTGATCAATAGATTGTGTAGGAGAAATTAGTTTAAAATTGGAAGTTAAAATATGAAATGTTTGTATGGAAAGTAGAAATCTATAGTGAAGGTGTTAATGTTATTACTGTGCTGCTCTTTTGACACCAAAAACAATTTTAAGTGATGCTATTTTAGGCAATTCTTGGTACTTGGAAATCAATCATATTTAAAAAACATTATATATATATTTTTTATTATTTCAAGGTATTCCTTCAGATTGTCAGGCATTGGCAGATGGATCGCCTCAGAGCGTATGTTCTAGCCTGGATCTCGCTCTTGACCCCAAGACCAGTGGGTTGACCTCTTGTTGGATATATCTGGCAGAGCCCTCCCCACCCAGTCCTGCCCTGGTCCCTGCTCTGGGCCAAGCAGCAGGGAGTCAGACCGGTCTCTCCTGGTTCCCACACCAGCGCCACCGGCTTCCCTGCTCACTGGGGTCTGAGCCCAGGCTCAGTCCTGCCCTGTCCTCCCTACCCTTCCACTGCCTCTGGCTCCAAGATCAGGCCCCACTGACGGGCTCCCGGCTGCTGTCCTGGCCACCCTGCCTTGCTGCCCTGTCCCTTGCCCACTTCTTGCCCCCTTCTACCCAGACCACATCCCAGAGCTGTCCAGAGTACAAATGATTCTGGGCTGATGCTGCAGGTCTTCTTGCTTTTATTTTTTTTTTCCCTCCTACTGCTATCACACTATTTGAGATGCTGTGCGTTTTACTTTTTGTTCTGGTCTGTTTCCTGCACTTGTTTTTACATTTTCTGAGCAGGGACTCTGGTTTGGTCACTGTGCACTTCAGTGGTCCTGAAGCATTCTCCCTATCGGGTGTGTGACTTGGTGTGTGCCCATGTGACCAGTGTGTCCTTGCAGGGGTGTGGCAGGCTGGTTGCCACTGCATCCTGTCCGGAAGCTACACATTATAGGATGGAAGCTCCATGAAGGCACGACCTTAACTGACTTGCGTATTAGTGACACACGCAGTAAGCGACTAGTCCTCTTGCAGAAGCACAATGTGTGTATAAAGGCATAAATATTTTATCAGGAGCAAGGCATTTTGATTGTATAGCTTTTCAGCTTTGGGACTGTTTTATTTCTGGTGATGGGTAGATTATAAAATTTCCAAAGCAGTTACGATGTTAAAAATAATCAAGCAACACTGTGATGGTGGCAGTGAGAGGTAGACTGCATTCAGTAATCATAGTTTGCTGGCAATGTTATATTCAGATGTGTTGGTGAGATTATTTTAGTCAGACTTGACTTACATTTTTTAATTGAGGATGACATTGAGACTTTGATGCTAGTTGCGCTCATGTAGCCCAAATTTAAAGACTTCATACTTATTTGAAGTCTGATTTTGGATAAATGAACATTTTACATTTGACTATAATTGAGTTGTATTTTAGTATTATAAATTTTTCCTATAATAAAAAATTGTTATTCCTCTAAATATTTAGTATTCTAGACATTCAGCAGGTAATTTAAGAATTATATTAGGTGGAAGCTTTCCCTCTCTCTGTACTTTTTAGTTTGTTCCCCTGTGTGGTGTAATATTTTTGTTTTAATTCTTAAAACTTACACATTTTAATTAATAAAATTTTTTTCTTTTAGAAACTGCACTGTGGTTCTGAGCTCACATCTCTTAAATTATACTTGGCCGTGTAAATAAGCTGTGCTTTGCAACTTTGGGCTTTTAACCTTTGCTCTTTGCTATTAGCTCTATGTTTTTTTAATTATAGGAAAATAGAGGACTGTAGGGAAGTTATGACTTAAGCGGACTGTTGTTATTACTACATTCTTTTTTAAGGAAATGAAAAATGTTATTTATTTTGTCCGAATCAAGCAGGAACAAATATAGAATATCTTGTACTATTACTTTTGCTAAGCCTTTAATATCATCACAGTTTGATTCTTTACATGTAATCATTATTTTTCCATTTTAATGATTCATAGTGTGCTCAGTTATTTATAGTGTCAAGCATGTATTGTCCATAGTTATTACCTATATATAAAAAAGAATGAGTGCCATTTTGAGTGTATACAAATACATTATTTGAATAATGAAGTCACAGTCATTTAAAAAATACAAATATATTATTTTATCCTTGAAACCCTAATATTAAAGGAATAGTACCAAAATAGGTCAGACATGAAGCAAAAAGAAAAGAGAGGCATTCACATTTTTAGAAATTGTTTTAGTCTTAGCGTTTGACATGTCTCTTTTGTAAGGGCCACAGTACTTTACAACCTTACATTGCCCGTTTGTGCAAACATGTCCAGATGAATTCAGTGTTTAATGTTAAGAATCTTATAACATGCCAATTTGATTTGTAGCCCTTCATATCATAGAATGCTAATTAAAATCATATTTTTGCATATGTCATGCCTTTCATGTACATATGCAAATAGATTCTGTTGCCTTTCAGCTATTGGTAATTAACTTTATGAAGGACAGCTGTAATACATAATTAACAAAAATGTTTGCAAGCCCTTTTACACTGAAAGTTATAACATAATTTTTTTTTTTTTGCTTATCAAGAGAACCTTTTAGTTTGATGCTTCTGAATGAGATTTAAATTGTTTTAAATAATCACGATGTAATTAAATTGATGTTGTACTGTGTTCGGAAGGAGATTGGTATTCTATGGACTGGCTGCTGATTCTGGTCCATTTTATATTTATGTCCTCAGAATTGAATTAAGCTGATTTGTGTAGAAAATAAGATAGCTTGTCAGGTAATACTTTTTGTTTTAGTTACTGATATCTTTTTGACACTTAAGTACTTTTTTTTTTTTTTTTGCTTATGCCACAGTAAACATTTACATCATTTTTAAAGACCTCTTTTCAAATTATTGCCTTGTTATCAAGGAAGCTTCATGGAGGTTATTCATTTTCTCTTTTATAGTCCCTTAAATATTTAATAAAATGGTATTTTCTCAAACTTTCATTATTGAAGTTTGGGCTCAATTACAGGGCAGTACCAGTTAGGTCAAGGCTTTGCTTTGCTTTCTGATGATGGGGAAGTACAGTGACTGAGCTACAGTCACTGTTTCTGCCCGCTTGTGTACCTGAGTAAGAAAATGAGCCAGTTATTTCTTACAGTTATTTCTTCTGATTTTTAGGTATGACAGTACATTTGATCTATAGACAAGCTTCTTGTTTACCAGGAGTGCCACTGTAATGTGCATTTTCATTGTATATCCACATATAAATGCTGTTTTTAAATACTTTATGGACATATTTTTAGCAGAGTCATGTTTTAGTTCTATAATTATTCTTATTTCTTTCTTTAGGGTTGCTTTTGTAATGAAGAAGCACTTAAATACTCATCTACTAGGCAAACATGGAGTTGGCACCCCAAAAGAAAGGTAATTTTCACTCATTTAAAAAAATTTAATAAATACAATTATATTTGCATTTTAGGCCATGTTTAATGATGTGACTTCTAGAATGTTTATCAAATTAGTTCATCATATTTTGAGTTTTTGGTACTCCATTGTTGAATATTGTATTTCATACCATTCTTCCACAAAAATTTAATGTCCTTTTCATTCTAAAAATTCTGATCTAAAAATATTTGCAAAGATTTGAAGGACTTTGTGTGAAATTGTGAAATAATGTTGAAACAGTAGACAAGTTTATTTGGAGGGGATTGACCTCTGCACATGTGTTTGAATGAGCTAAAATAATGATGTAAAAGTAAACTTTGTTTCTTCCTGTATTTTTATTTTGAATTTTTAAAGCAGTTTTTTCTTTTTGTTTTTGCTTATGCCACAGTAAACATTTACATCATTTTTAAAGACCTCTTTTCAAATTATTGCCTTGTTATCAAGGAAGCTTCATGGAGGTTATTCATTTTCTCTTTTATAGTCCCTTAAATATTTAATAAAATGGTATTTTCTCAAACTTTCATTATTGAAGTTTGGGCTCAATTACAGGGCAGTACCAGTTAGGTCAAGGCTTTGCTTTGCTTTCTGATGATGGGGAAGTACAGTGACTGAGCTACAGTCACTGTTTCTGCCCGCTTGTGTACCTGAGTAAGAAAATGAGCCAGTTATTTCTTACAGTTATTTCTTCTGATTTTTAGGTATGACAGTACATTTGATCTATAGACAAGCTTCTTGTTTACCAGGAGTGCCACTGTAATGTGCATTTTCATTGTATATCCACATATAAATGCTGTTTTTAAATACTTTATGGACATATTTTTAGCAGAGTCATGTTTTAGTTCTATAATTATTCTTATTTCTTTCTTTAGGGTTGCTTTTGTAATGAAGAAGCACTTAAATACTCATCTACTAGGCAAACATGGAGTTGGCACCCCAAAAGAAAGGTAATTTTCACTCATTTAAAAAAATTTAATAAATACAATTATATTTGCATTTTAGGCCATGTTTAATGATGTGACTTCTAGAATGTTTATCAAATTAGTTCATCATATTTTGAGTTTTTGGTACTCCATTGTTGAATATTGTATTTCATACCATTCTTCCACAAAAATTTAATGTCCTTTTCATTCTAAAAATTCTGATCTAAAAATATTTGCAAAGATTTGAAGGACTTTGTGTGAAATTGTGAAATAATGTTGAAACAGTAGACAAGTTTATTTGGAGGGGATTGACCTCTGCACATGTGTTTGAATGAGCTAAAATAATGATGTAAAAGTAAACTTTGTTTCTTCCTGTATTTTTATTTTGAATTTTTAAAGCAGTATTTTCAAATTCTTACTGTAGAATTAAACATTGCTGATACTAAAAAAGAAATACATCTTGTGTCATCCCCAAAATAATACTATAGTTGCCATGTCATGAAAAATAACACCACAATTATTATGTCATCAACTGCCAGGCTTTCTTTTTTTCCTGCTACTGTATCATAATTAGCTTCATCACATACACTTAATTATATTAGGTGAGCAGAAATATAGCAATGTCAGCTATCAGATGAGTATAGCTACTTCTATAGAAGTATGGCCACTTCTAAAATTTTTGAATCTGCAAAATGTACAACTCAGAGCTAGTGAGAATTTCTCTTTCTTTCCTTCAAAGACATGGGATATTTACCCCCAGTCCTCTAAGATGGTATCGGAAACTCTTGTAGACACTCCTGGAAACTTTAGGTTTTTAGTACTTTTTAAAGATGTCAGTAAAGATGCAGTTTGTTCTACAAGTCTGCAGCTTAGGACTTCCAAGGACCTCTTCCTTATTTGCAAATGTTTAATTGCCTTTTTAAAAAATTTAAAATGCTCTTACCAATATTTTCTGTTTACAAGCAGTTTAACTTGACTCTTCTATTGAAGGCATATTATTTTCTTTAGCATTTTAGTTTGGATGTGACTATTTTGTCAAAATATTGAGTGCTATGTATGCCTGCTCCTTATCTTTTGATTTCTGGTACTTCTCTTTGCAGCATTATATTTAATTTGAGCCAAACTCTACGTATTGAACATATCCTGAATGCATTATTCTTAACATTCAACAAATTCTTTATTACTTAAATTATAATTTGGAACTTGTCAAAGTTTTGTTTCATTAGTGTATAAGGAAGAGGAAGCAAAAACATTTGTAATACTGTGTTTTTGTTGCTTTCACGTGCATTATCTCAATAATCACTCTGAATTATTATTAGCAGTGCATTATTATTCCAGGTTTTTAGATCTAAGGACTGAGATTCAGGAATATGTAGTAACTTACTCAGTGTTTTTAATTAATGGATGTTAGAATTATTATTTTTCTGACTCTAATCCCATTGTCCTTTCTTGTACTAATTATCTCACCTTGAGAATCTTTACATACAGGTACTTAGTATATTTTGTTCCCCAAATAAATTTTGAATGAAAACAGATCAGATGATTACTGAAAAGAAAATGCTTCCCTTACTGGGTAACTATTATATGTTTTGAACTCAAATGTTCAAAACATTTGAGTTTTGAAATTGTGTTTTAAAGCAAAATTCAGTTCAAAATTTTGCTTTTTATTTAGGAATTTAAAAAGGTAAAATAAGTTTTCATATCGTTTCATACAATGAAAAATTCATTACCCGATACATATTTTTATCCTTTAGGTACTTAAAAACAGTACACACCTCTTGTGTATTATGACAGGAGGGTGAAGAGCCCAGATGTACTGTTTGGTTTCCATTACCTTTTCTGTATACTCCAGGAACAGTTACTTCTTTCCGCTCATTTTGTCCCTTGACACCTAGAGGGAGGCTACACAGTGGCAAGAGAAAGATAGCATGTCTTCCTACCCTTTGAGAGGTGGTTAGCTTTTTCTCCAGCATTAATCTGGTTTTGACTTGAAAATCAGAAAAGGAACCTCAAGTGGGAAAACACACCATCTTCTGGGTCCTGACCCCTATGTAGTCCAGACTGTTGAGATCCTCTCAACTGGGCATCTTCCATTGAATTGTTATTTAAATGACCTCTGTGTTTCAGAAGCCTTCTCGTTTAGGACACTTGTTTCTAGGGCGCTCCCTCTCACTGCACAAAAATACTAAGTCAGAAGGCCCGGACCCCCACTGCAGTGTCCTTTCCCAGTAGACCTGCATAGTTGGGGAGAGTCATATTCAAGTAGCAAAGTCTAGCACTTTGTAGTAGCAAAGTCAGTGCCAAAGGGCTCCCATTCCACCTTTCTTCCTACCTCGGGGAGGGAATTGATGCCTTTTAATGATTTCAGGAAACAAAGAAACTCTTTATCAGCATTTTGAACCTTCATTTTGGGCATAACTGTTCTTTAAATTAAGTTAAACATTTTTTTCTTACCTATTTAAAACATTAATGCCTTGGCTATAATTTTGCAAGCTTGCTGTATTTTAATTTCTCCAGGACAAAATAATCAGCTTACTTTTTTATGTTTTAAATTTGATTCTTCCTTCTTATGCATTGCATATTATAGCAAATAATAATAGAAGTTAACCAAATAGGCTGTGACAATTAAATTAATAATGCATTTTGTTTGCAAGTATTTAGGCCTTGTGCTTTGACTGATATATGCAAAAATGATAATTTATTACAAATAAATTCATATATTTGCACTATAGTTTGATGAACCAGTAAATTTTGTCAGCATGACTGTCATTAGCACAGAAAGCTAGACAATTTCAAATATATATGTTTGACTTCATGGACACCTGAAGTGATGGCTTGTGTAAGAACATGTTTTTTTTGTCCCTAAATTTGCATAAAGTTACTTTAAGGTACTAAGTACATTACTGTATTTCTGAGGTCTTGTACACTTAAATATAAATAACTGAATATAGCCTCATTCGATTCACATTCCAAAATAATAAACTCCAATTAATTTGCAAGTTCATTCTAAACTATTTATTTTAAATAAGTAATTCTGTTTGTTATATAGTAAGCCAAAGTATCTTTATGACTGAGTTTGCTAATAGTAATCAAGAAAACGAGCCCATGCACAATTACCACCACTGAAACAGCCCTAATAAGTTTTTCTCATATGGAAGTCAGGTGCATATTATAATAGAAGGAGATGGCATTCCTAGTTCCCTGTGTAGAAGTCAGCTGGGCTTTGAGTGATTGTAAATAGCAGGAGGGGAAAAGGCTCACTGGGATTCTGGTGTTTGTGGTGTCCAGGGGCCAGCAAAGTTATCTGCCCTGACAGCGTCTCAGGGGGCTTTTACGCCCAAACCACTTTTTCCAATAGAGGATTTTAAATTGGATCCATGTGTCAGACAGAGAGTCTAAGAGCTAAATAATTTCATAACAAAGGAAATGTACCTGTTTTTTTCAAGTTGTTAATATCCAGATAAAAACCTTAGTATTTCTTTAGTGAAGCAATTTGGGAGGCATCTACTCAGGTTGTGAAACTCTGGATTATGGTCGACATGGGGAGTCTTTAGACTCCAGGGCGAGCCCAGGATTGATCAGTGCTTTTGTTCAGGTGAATGGGTTTTCCCTAGGCCTGTTTCAGATCCCTGAGCTCTTTTCATTTATGCTGGCTCTATCTCTTTTTACCAGACACTTGGAATTTGTGATTAGCTATCTTCCTTTTAATACTATGTTTGATCTTATTGATAAGATCAATCAAGATTGATAAGTAAAATCTTTCCCCTCACATTTTTATACATACCAGGTGTTACCTAGATCAACTGTGAAATAGAAGTACTGGCAGCTCTGATACTTGGTTCTGGTTTGCTGTAAGCCATTAGGACCAGACTACCAGATGTGATACCCTATAGGGCTTTGGGGTCTTTCTTGTCTCCTTTCCTTTCTTTTCTTTTTCAGAAATTTTTATATTTAAAAGTTAACACTTTATGAAAGTATCATTGTTACCTGCTTTTCAGTTTAGATGGAAACATAACTTTTTCTTAAAACATGAAAGTATCCCAAACCTAAACATTCCTAGAAAAAAGCATATAGATGTGCACATGCAGTTGTCTTTGAAACTTTGCTAACGGTAATTTGGGTTGATTAGAAACTTAAAATGCATTTATTTATTTAAAGATTTTGTTAATCAGAGAGAGAGGGTATAGCAGGGAAGAGGGACAGAGGGAGAGGGAGAAGCAGGCTCCCTGCTTGATCCCAGGACTTCGGGATCATGACATGAGCCTAAGGGAGATACTTCACCGACTGAGCCACCCAGGCACCCCAAAAACTTAAGTTACCTTTAAATGAGAGAACAATACAGTTTATAAAAATTCTGAATTACACTTATCTAGAGATTTTCAAATTTTTCCTATCAGAAGAGTATGAGATTAACTCCTGTTATTGTCACTTGATTGTCCTTTTGAAAGAACTGTGTTCCTTTGGCTAAATTGTCATAATTGCTTTCATTTTCTCTATTAAAGTATCATTATCAGGGTGATTAAGCCTCAGTGGATTAAGCCTCAGACTCTTATTTTCTGCTCTTGATCTCAGGGTCTTGAGTTCAAGCCCCACATTGGGCTCCATGCTGAGTGCTGGTTATGGAGTCTACTTAAAAAAAAAAAAAAGGATTGTCATCTTCTTCAGTGTTTATTCCTTATGAATGTCTGTAGGGTAAATACTGTTTTCTGTTCTACCACTGAAATGGATACCTTATTCTCATGGATGTACTGAGATATTTTACTCTGTGTTGTGTGACCATTGTGGTGATATCTGTGGAGTGTTCTTTGTAAAACTTGTTGGTCACTTTATTCCTTCTGGCCTTAGGCTCACTATCACCATTACTCGCCCACTGCATATTGGTCTTCCCCTGTCATTTATTCTCTTACCCAAATGGTTAGCAGTACTTTTTTTCTTTTCTATCTTTTTTTTTTTTTTAATGAGGGCCCACTTTAAGAAAAATAGAGTGTTTATAGGCTCTTTTCTGTTGTAAAAAAATATATTTATACCAGAAATAACTCTTGAGCCAAAATGGAGGAAAACTTATCTTTCTTACACCTCAGTATTGCATGAGCTCAGGACTCTGTTTCCTCTGTCTTTTCTCATTTCTCCATCTGCAGACAGTATCCAGGGTAGAATAGAATTAGTGTCTTGTGATCATTTACTACGGTTTTATTGTGAACAAGTAGGATTGAACAGACATATAGCCCTGCTAAGTTATCACTTCTATGTGGAAAGATAGATAGAAGTCCCATCAATTCATCTAAAACCAAGGTTATTTATTATTTTTAGAAAGTTTCCTTTTATACATTACAGATTTAAACTGACAAGTTATTAAGGTGCATACAGAGATAAGTATATATTTTTCACGAAAGATACCTTGTCAGTGTCTGGGAAATATTTCTCAATTAAATGGGTAATTTAAATGTTCTATGGTTGCTTCCTGACAAGTGTTTTCTTACTGAAATGGGTATTTTCTAACTGTGACTTGATGAATTTTCCTGGTGGAAGTTAACAGAGGTGTCAGTGGTCTAGAAGGTTGGGTTCTCAGATCCTCATTTGTTGGTTGAAGTTTCCAACTTACTCTTTGGCAAGGGATTTGGACCTAGTTAGGGTTAATTCTTGTGGCTCATCCCCAAGGGGATGGAAATCCCTCTTTCAGGCTCCTGCCTGCCTCTGGCTCCGCAGCTTCCGTGGAGCAGTGGCGGCCCTGCTCCTCCTTCAGCAGAGGGTTCATGAGCTGCAGGGAGCCTCTGGCCTCTGGCCATCTGTGCAGCGGTTGCCTGTGCTGTGCTGAGTGCATATTCCTTCCATTCCCTTCCTCTTGTGCTTCCACTTACCCTTCAGTTAGCACCCTCACAAGAGAGCCCCTTGCCTTCACTGCCTTGCTTTTGTTTTCTAAGGTGGAATGGACTTCTTAGTTTTTGTGGTAATGACTTACACTTAAGGATGTTTAAAGAAGTAACCTTATAAAATGCATGTCTTTATTATTAAGATAGTCCTCAGGTTGCTGCTCATGAAAATATGTCAGATCTTCCTGTGAGATTCAGGGGCCAGTTTCTCTCTGGTCTTAATTCCAGGAAAGGTTGTGCTTTTCTGAAACAACTTGTCATTTTGGTCTTAAGTACCAGCATATCCCCTATATAATTGAGTTTTCCTCTTTATGTTTACTGCTGGGAAGCTCATTGCCAGAATTGTAGTCCATCTCTAGACAGTGGAGTGGATTTCATGGTACACATTTTATTTACTATTATTGCTTCGGGTCTCATCATTTTTTCCCTTAGGGAAAATTCCCATTTTATGTAAGCAATAACCAACTCACATAAATCACTGCTCAGATAATTCAAGGGAAGTTTTGTAATGGGAATTTTGATAAAGTAGGGTCAGTATTTGTCTGTGAGCGCATATGCCTTCAGCTGTTAGGTTTTGGTGCAATGTATTTGGTAGCACGCAGTCCTATTATGAGGCTTTTTAAAAATTGTTTTTGCCCTCTGGTCTGAAAACTTAGTGTACTTCCTGTACTGGTTCAAATTATGCTTTTTATTTCTCAAGATTATTTGTTATTTTGAAGACTGCTTGCTCCTAAAGTTTTCTGGTCAGACATAGTTAATATGTATTCCACAAGGAAAGAAGTGAGGATTGTGTACCTATTATACCAAGATGTCCTCAGTCAGAAATAAGGACATCTTACCGCATTGTGGTTACGTCGATCGAATACCATACGCACTACTTTATTTTTTTTTTAATTTTTTTTAAATTTATTTATTTATGATAGTCAGAGAGAGAGAGAGAGAGAGAGAGAGAGAGAGAGAGAGGCAGAGACATAGGCAGAGGGAGAAGCAGGCTCCATGCACTGGGTGCCCGATATGGGATTCGATCCTGGGTCTCCAGGATCGCGCCCTGAGCCAAAGGCAGGTGCCAAACCGCTGCGCCACCCAGGGATCCCCATACACACTACTTTAAAGGAAATTCTCATGTTGGTAGCAGAGGAGTTTTGAGTGTTAATGGGGTATATATTTGCTGGGCATTTAAAAGACATGAGTATTATATGATCTTTGTTTTTAGAAGAGATTAGTTACTGTACAGTTGTCCATAATGTATATAAAGAAAGGGACAAGCTACACAGTGATGCAAAGAAAAGTTTTAAGAGAGGAAACAGTCCTCCATAAGGGTTATGATAAGGGGTGCTGATAAAGGTTATCTCATTTTTTCATTGAATTATTCTTGTAGTAAACATTTACTACTCTGGTTAATACTGTGTTTCCAAATTCAGATGGTATTGATGTTTAAATATGATGATACACCTTTGTTCTCATGCCCCTCAAATTTGGGGCTGATGGTCTGTGGGTCAGGATAGAGAGATTTAACACATATAAAGGTAAAAGAGATTTATACTGAGTATAAGGCTCTAATGGAAAGACAATTGGGTGCTATTTCAGAGAATATCTGGAGAGGTGCTATTTTAGGATGGATGGTTGGAAAGACCTTTTTACAGGTCTACATTTTAAGTGTAATTTGGAGTTAGAGCCTTCCCAGCAGAGCACAGTCAGAGGCCCTCTAGGAGGTGCGTGGGAGCCTGGCGTGTTCTGTTCCCATGTGCCTGGAGTGACCTTGGGCATAGGGTTAGGGGAGAGTGGTGTAAGGTGAAGAACTGAAGATCCGCAGCCTGTGCATGCTTTAGGAAATGGTCATCAACCTGGAATGTTTAAAGGGATTGTGGGAGGAGTTAGGATGAGTCTGGGAAACTGGGTTGGAATCAGGCTGAAAAAAATGTTGAATCCAGGGCCAGTTACCTTTCACTCTGTCCTTAAGAGGAAGACTGAGAAGTTAGAGCTCTTGGAATGATTCGTCCATCAGTGTGGAGTTCAGACCCCAGGGAGACACTGTGGGCAAGCGAGTTAGCATTGTCACAGCGACAGATACTGGTGAGCGCTGTTTCCCGTCCTTGGCTTGCTGCCTGGACCATTCCATCCTTCCAGTTCCAGTGTCCTTCTGAATCAGGCTGCAGAGCCATTCTGCAAATCAGCCTTTTAATCATCTGTTTTATTTTGTTAGACACATATTTTTCTCAAAAAGAAAAAACTCCAGAACCCATTTTATTCCTTTCTTGATGCTTTGGTTTTCCCTGCAGGTCCACCTCCCCCCAAACCCCCGTGCACTCAGAGTGCACCCCATCTCTCCTGCTCACCAGTCCAGATATTTTCTGTTTGCAGTCTCAGCCCAAGGCCTCTGTCCTTTGTGAGTCTCTATCTCATCCATTCCATCTCTAATGGATCTTGTTTTTCATCATATTCTTGTGGAACATGGATGAATAAAGGGTAGATATGTGTATGGTTAGAAATTCCTATATTCCCCCACACACACTTCCACCTCCCAAAATAGGAAATCCAGAAGACTGATAATACTGCATACATTATAATTATGTCATCTGGTACTAGTTCAGTGAGTTATTAGAATATAGTTGTATGGTTAGTACTGATAATCGTTATCACAATGATGTCTGCTGTATTCTTATTACCATCTAGACATAAATGGATTCTGTGGTGATAGTGAACTGTCTATACCTTTTTTGGCATGAATGTTTGAATTTCTTTAGCATACATTGCTGTTTAATGTGATAAATTCATTTGAAGAGTTTTTGTTTTGTTTTTGCTTTGCTTTAGTAATTCAGACAGATCTTGGATATAAGAATATCTTTTGTTTTAACCTTTTTAAGGTCAATGAATAAATGATTCCAAATAGGATCGATGAAATATGTTAAATGTTCAGAATATAGGTGTTTTCCCCTGGCAGGCATCTAGAATATTTTTGGCTATTCTCTTCTTTTATTTCACTTAAATTACTTTTAGAACACTGGGGCTTATACATCTGGACTCTGACTAAAATATGCCTTAAGCTCTTATCTTTAATTCCCAGTCAGTGCCAGAATTAAAAAGAACAAAGGCCTATATGTTCACTGCAGCCTTCAATTATGCTTAATTACCAACTTTTATACAGTTTCATTATACAGTACTGACTTTTTGTGAGAGGTTCTTTATATTCATGATGTCTTGGTAGTTGCTTATAAAAGTCCAAGATTAAAATTTTTCCTGAGGAATTTTCAGGAAACTTGTAACCTTTCTGCAATACTTTTTATAAAGTTGGATCAAAGCAAATTTCATCGACCATTTTAACAGATGATAAACAAGACGTTTATATCTCATTACACTACAGAGCTCTAATAGGAAAAATCAAGGGTTCACATAGGCTACTCTCTAAGCTCTCACCCCCCATTTCTTGGTCCTGGGGTCACTTGTACAATCAGCTGTGAGCTTAACACAAAGGACATTTTCACTGGTATTCTAGTTCTCCCACCCTTAGTGCTGACAGGAGAAAACAAGCAAACAGTGATGTGCCTTTTGAGACATGTTGGTCCCATAGTAATCCTAATGTTCTTCCAAAGCACTCTTTCATTTCAGCCAATCCTTTATTCCCTTTCAGAAGAATCATGATGTCATTTGATGCTTACTAAAATATTAGCATTTCCCCAGATTGAATCATGTAAATTAACACTTAGGTTGAAAACCATCAAATATTATTACTTTCATATGTGTCAACCTAATTTTATTTTGAGTTGTTTCTGGCATATGATCTCAATAGAGATCTGCTTTTCAGAGAAAGAATCCTTTCCATTGAGTTTTAATGTAATTCTAGTTCTTTCTTGTTTTATGAATGCTTTCCTAGGCCTACCATGGTGTAGTAAGTGTGATATAGGAGTTTGGTCAAGGTAGCATGAAAAACTCTCAGCATACTGTGTGTGGTGTTTCCACTCCTTGTCCTACTGGAAGACATGGCTCTGTGTCCTCTAGGTGGGTCAGCATGGTTGTCCTTTCAAACAAAGTCCATATTTTGTCTCCCTGTAAATCTTCCCCTACATTCTCATTCTCTATAATCACTTCTTCCCACTGAGCTCAGTGTACTACTTAATACATTCCTTTTAAAATAGGTGGTGTATACCCTATTCCCACACTAGATAATTTCTTGAGGGCATAGTTGGTGACTTCCTTTCTCTGTTTTTCAAAGGATAATTGACACTCAGTGACTATTGATGGGTTTAAATCTTCATTGAAATTTTTCTTTTTTAAGATGGACTTATTTTTTAAAGAAGATATTATTTATTTATTTGACAGAGAGAGAGAGAGAGGGAGAGAGAAAGAGAGCGAGAAGGAGCAGAGGGAGAGGGAGAAGCAGGCTGTCCACTGAGCAGGGAGCCTGATGTGAGGCTTGATCCCAGGACCCCAGGATCATGACCTATGCCAAAGGCAGATGCTTAACCTACTAAGCCACTTAGATGCCTCAAGATGGACTTTATCTTTGCTGATTTAATTTGATCTATGATCGAATCATAGACTACTATGATTTGTAGTCACACTATGAAACAGGTATTACAGACTGACAGAGTTTTATGCACTTATAGATGGTCTTGCCTCTTAGTGTACCAAGCTCAGGTGCATTCTTCTGAGTGTCTGTGGCTTTCCATCTCAGCTGTGATAGCGGAGGCTGACACCTGCTCTCAGTTCTCAGGGCTGAGGTGATGTGAGCATGGATTTATAGTTGTACAAGGGGAAAACATCATGGTCTATGTATGCATAGAATTCTGTCATTTAAAAAATGCTTGTTTTTAGGTAAAAACATATAAAGCAGTTCAGTTGCTGATGTCTGAATATCCAAAGCCCCTTTTCCATGCTAATCTGATCAAGTCAATGATTGTGGGAAACAGCAGATTCAGCAGAACATACTTATGAAAATTTTTATTTAAACCCCAATTTTTTGCATGTTAATTACTACTGATAATTTTCTATTCTCCCAGGATTCAAAATGTCTTTGTCTCATTTCATAGTTACCATTAAGTAATATGGATGTGCCATTTATTCTCAGCAAATAGGAAGTGACAGACTTATTGCTGGATATCATGCTTTTAAAAATTTATGGTTTGTTTTTTAAAAAAATATATTGTTTATATGATTACTGGATTTTGAAGATGAGGAAAAATTTTAACAAAATAACTAGCCCAATGTTTATTATTTATTAGTACTTGTAATAATAGCAGTTTTTGAATGTATTTTAAATCTTCAATGAATTTTTGAGTTTCCTCTTTTGCTTAAACAGAAAAAAACCACACATACATAGACTATAGCCTTTATAAAACCAAAGGAAAAAGCTGGGTGCTCCATCTGAACTTGGAAGAGAGTCCCAAAGACGCTCAATTATGAGGCACCTTCTCTGCATCTCAGAGAAACTATATCGGGTTCTCAAATCAGAATAAAGAAGGTCTCTTTCTATTGCAGAGCTCTTTTACCTGAACTGTAGGCCACTGACTTTTGCAATTTTAACATTCATAATATTTTGATGCCTGAGTGATCAGACATAATTTCAGTTCCTTTGGACATCCTCGGTTGGAACCGGACATGCTCTAAGGCCACTGAGTCAGAGCCCCAAACTCCGCTGTTGTGAGAGTCCAGCCCTGCAGTCTTGGCACAGCTTGGTTCTGGGGTGTCCTTCTGTCTCAGGTCTCTAGTGCCTCGTAGAAGAGCTTAAAACCAAAACAGTTTAATCAAGTGGATTCCACTGTTGGGAGTTGGTGATGAAAATAATAAAAGAATGAAAAAAAATCTGAGAAAGTAATCATTCACAGCTGGAAATATGAGGTTGGGACAAATTAAAATCTGGAATGTCGGCAGCCCTGGTGGCCCAGCGGTGCCTTCAACCCGAGGTGTGATCCTGGAGATCTGGGATCGAGTCCCACTTCAGGCTCCCTGCATGGAGCCTGCTTCTCCCTCTGCCTGTGTCTCTGCCTCTCTCTCTTTCTCTGTGTCTGTCATGAATAAATAAATAAATAAAATCTTAAAAAAACCCTCTGGAATGTAACATTCCAGGTCTAGCTTTGGTGGTGAATCCACAGATGTTCACTCTGTTGTTGAATAAATACAATAACATGGAGCCACTGGGGGCCGAGGATAACCAAAGAGGATTTTTGGCCCAGTTTTGTGCTCCGAGGTCTTTGTAGTAAGGCCATCACTTCCCATACCCAGATGCCCATATCATGTGATTTTTGTACAGCAAAGGTGACATTAAAGACATGTACTTAGTCCTCTGGCTAGTGAAGCAAGTGCTTTTACCGCATCCTGGAGAAGTGACTCTCTTACTGGTGGTGCCATAAATGGAAAACATCTGACTTTGGGACAAAAATGTCATTTGTTAGAAAATTATTAGTGTTTAAAAATTTATCTATAATATCAGTGAGGACTGTTAATTCATGTGGCTATTTAGTTCACTTTTATTATGAGAAGAGTTTGATTTGGAAATCTTAGGAAGTGTTCTCCTTTGCGTAGTGTGAGGTTGACATCGGAGGGACCCTCTGTCGACTGTGTCATGGAGAAGCGGTTTCATCAGGGCACAGAGGTTCCCAGGGAGGGGTCCTAAAGCCAGCTTACATCCCTTGTGGACGATCCCCTTTACAGACAGACACTGGGGTTTCTGGCAGCCATGCCTGACCTCACTTGTTAGGAGTCCTGGTGAGGCTCCAGGAGTGTCTGAGGATGAAGCCTGGGCAAGCTCTGTCCTGGGAGGCGGAGGTGTTTGACTCCAGGGATGGATGTTGTGAATTTCATTTGGAAATCGCTTCCTTGTGCAGGGCCCCACTGTACCTGGCTGTGCTCTGCATCACTGTTGCTCTTCTTGTAGATGCCTTCTGTGCTGATGTGGTGCTATGGCGCCACCCATAAGGTCAGAGTGCTCTGCTGAGCTGTGCTGGCCTAGCCTCAGTGTGTTGCCCAGTATGTTGTGCCCCTGTCCTCGCTTGTCTCCTGGTGGACGCCGTCCTCCCTCGTGGTTTTGATTGTGGGGACTTGGGTCCATGTTACTACAGTAATAGCGTCTGAATTGGAGGGTAGAGTTCATTTGTATTCCTTACTGGAAGAATTTATAGCTTTATTAATGAATTTAGACTGTGTTTATAGAATCACTAAGATTCTAAAGGGGTCACTTAATTTTTTAAAAATAATCTACCAGCTTTTATGAAGGACTTTTCCAAAGGTTTCAGTTCATATGACTTGCAAATGTCAGTGGCTTGCTATATTTAATTTGTCCTAACACAAGGTAGCTTATTGCAGAATTAGCTTATTGCGGAATAATAAGAATTTTGGATTTTAAAGGGAACCTCTACATTTCACAGATGTGAAAATAGTTTCAGAGAGAATTGACATAGACTACCTAGTTATTCAAAATCTTTACAATTCAATAGAGGTCTGTGTCCACAAATTGTAAATTTCATTGCATCCTTCTTTGGTGAAAAAGAGTTATGATTCCATAGTTCTTTGGTAAAGCTGTGCTCTTTCATGGCTGATCTTTTGATAGTATTGCATATAATGCTTAACAGCTTCTCAGCACTTTTATCTTAGTAACTGCTGGCAAATTAGGTACAAGTTAGTGTATTTATGAAACGCAATCCTCCCCCCGTTTAAGGTGCTTATTCATGAAATAGAATATATAAAAAGTGGAAAAGTCTGAGTGTATTGTTTAAATGAACAAGATATGTTTGTTTTTAGTCTGAAGCATATTGCTGTAAAACTTTTATAGTGATGCTATTTACAGAAATTATAGGCTTACTTTGTTTCTTTCAATGATGGCATCATTATTGTTAGCATTTGTTGGGATATAAAATATAAAGCATGATTTTTCTTGAGAACATTACATAATGAAAGGTATATCAACTGAACAAAGATGCAGTTTTCTTCTCTGAGCAGGAGGGAAGATGTGCAGACTGGGGCT